>NW_016157254.1:354896-404056 GCF_001687245.7 Rhagoletis zephyria | reverse complement strand
AATTTAATATAAATAAGTATGTACTTATCTAGGCATTCTACATTAGTTTCTCTGTAAGGCATTCTTTGTTCGCTTCTCTGGATTCTGTTTATCCATGCGTTCTCCCTTCGTTTGAAGGTAATGCTGCGGGTAAGGGCTTACCTCCAATGACATGCCCATGTTAAAATAAGGCCTTCTTGAAGCGAAAGGGTAAGCGATTCCCATCGCCTAGCTCGTTTCTACTTTCGTTCCTGTGGTAATCGTGTTTTTTGCTGGGCATGAGCGCACATATTTGCACTAAAGTAAACAATTTTTAAATTGCCCGCACAGCCGCATTGACTGCTTATGACATTTTAATAAGCGAAAGGTGCAAGTTATGCGTTAAGCGAATGCACAAAGTCAGTTGCACGTTTATGTCAATCAAGAAGTTCATTGAGCGTGCGTATGTACATACATACATACATAAGTAGTTTGTCATATGCACTTTATATTGGCAATATTTACGCTTTGATTTGCTTTGACTCTGGCATCATTGCAAAAAATGCAGCAAGTCTGTGGCATATGTACACATGTCACTGCAAATGTTGTAAGTGACTTGTGGTAAGATTAATTTGCCATGTATTTAGCAAGGCAATGGCTTATGTGCAGATTGTGGATGTATTCTACCTCGGATAACTCCTTATCTTCAACGCACTCCGCAACACAAACATTCTTCATTCCTTTCTCTTAACTTTTCTCTCCCGCCTTTGTTTCTGCAGAGTTCACCCAGTGGGTGGCTTTGAATGTTGGTTTGCAGGCGTTTGTTCAGCGACGCTCAAAATGATGTATGCTTTTGTCGCCTGTCAACGCTTCCTGTTGCGTTACGTTTATTTTTTCATTTTGCAACCATAAGTAATGTCCCAATATTCAAAATATGAAAGCGAGTATTTACCGGTAGCTTGGGATTGTCAGTCGCACTTGACAGTGTGTACTTGCTGGTGTTTGGGTTAAATCACTGGCTGCATACTTGGCCGGGGTTTGCATTTTGCATGCAAATATGCTCAGTTTTTTAGTTATAAATTGGAAGCAAAAACGCATGAGACCTAAAATACTAGAAAGTCATTGAGCTAGTGGAAATATTAGTGGAATTCACTCTTCTGTGTATTCGTTATGTCTTGTGTAATTGTATCCGAATGGGCGTGTGATTTGTTGTTGATAGCGGTACAATAAATACACATGCAACAACAATCACACGCTCGTCCACTTACGCAAGATACAATGAATACATAGAAGCGCGAGTTCCACTATTGTGGTATGACAGTTTTCGTAATACTCGTATTTAAACGCGTACTTATCTAAATATATATTTACCGCTGTGGATGGGGCTTCAGTGAAGCTATCTCAGTCACACTAGTGTGCCGGGCACAGCACCATGAACCAAGAGGGGTACTGGGTATAGGACTGGAGTCTGCGGCTGCTCCTAGTTCGTGTGGTGGCCGTGGGCTGCAGCTCCCATGCGCAGACGCCCGCACCGACGTTCTCCGACCCAACCGATTCCTTTAATCGAACCCCCACCCCCCCTTTCCCTCCTCTGGAAAGCACTTCAAGCCAGTGGTGTTGAGGCTTAAAGAACTGGTCGATAACGGTCCCCTCCGATGCCCGGGCAAGGTCGCTTGTATAAGTGCCTTACCACGGTATGCCGGCTCTGCCGGGGTGGACCACCCCTTCCGAGCATGCTCGTGGGAACAAAAAACAATGAACAAAAACAATAAAAACAAGTAAGAAAATCTAAGTTCGGGCGGAGCCGAACATTAAATACCCGGCGCAAGTATTAAATATATGTTTTTCACCTTTCCGACACCGCTAGATGGTAAGCCGGGGTGTATAAATTTTGAGTAAATTAGCGTCCTTAAATTTCGAAAAATTGCAGTTTCAAGCATTTCTGAAATTTACCGTTATATGAAAAGCGGCCGTAATTTTATTCCGATTTCAATAATTTTCAATGCTTTGCTTTCATGTGGCAAGCACAACAAAAACACCGAGTTTGGTACAAATTGGTACATGTGATCATAAGTGGGCGGTGCCACGCCCATTTTCCAAAATTTTACCACAAAGGTATTTCTTGGTAAAGAATTGTATCAAGCATCAATTTTGAATAAATTAGCTTTAATATTTACTGACTTATCGAAGGTTTTGTATTTCTCTAAATTACCGTTATATGGGATGTGGGCGTGGTTATTGTCCGATTTTTTAATTTTCGACCATTTAGTATGCTGGACCAAGGCCAACAACCGTGCCAAGCTTGGAATAAATTGGTGCAGCGGTTACCAAGATATACACATGTAACCATAAGTGGGCGTGGCTACGCCCATTTTCCAAAAATGTATAATATTCTTATTTTTCGTCTGAAAATTATTGTAAATGTCAATTTAAGTGAATCATCTTCAGTAGTTACTAAAATATCGCAGTTTTCGTATTTCTGGAAATTACCGTTATATGGGAAGTGGGCGTGGTTACAGTCCGATTTCGCCCATTTTCAATACCAACCTACCTTGGATTAATGGAAACCTACATACCAAATTTCGTTGAGATATATTAATTTTTGCTCGAGTTATCGTATACACGGGCGGACGCACAGACAGACATGGCCTAATCGACTTCTCTATTCATTCTGAGCATTTATGTATACATTTGTCTGTATCTATCTCGATTCGTTTTGGCTGTTACAAACAACCGTTATGTGAACAAAATTAATATACCCTTATGCACAAGTGCGCTCGGGTATAACAAAAAACAAAACACAAAATTCGATGAGAGAAGTCTCAGAAGACATTCTGAGCGCAGAGGAGGACGTGCTCCTGGCTTCCAGTCAGGACTCTGCACGCTCTTCGATAACAATACCGGTGAGCGCTAAGCCTAGCGATCCCAAAAATACCCCGTCTTCCTCAAAGGCAGCGTTGAGTGCTCCAGAGAGCACTCCAAAGCAAGAAAGGAGGAAAACCAAGTCCTCGGGGGTGGCGCTCATGTCGCGGTACACAGGGTTGTCTTCATTCTAGACAAGATTGCCAAGAATGCAGCGGCCGGTACTGTACACCCCAAGGATGAAGAAGACAGTCGCAGGTGTAATGAGGTGGTGGAGGAGTACAGGAGGTACCTTACTTCAAAACCAACCAAGAAGCCTGTGGCAGTTAAACGAAGTAGACCTAAGGAGAAGTCTACCACCGAACCAGATGGGAACAGGGCGGACACAAAAAGCACGCCCCAGCAAGAAGAAACGTTGGCGAAATGACGGTACTGTGAGGTGGCCATGGATCACCTTCAGGTCGCGCTTGTCGACAAAGCTACAGGCAGCGGTAAGCCCGTTCAGGAGAAGTGGGTCGAGATCGAGTCGAAACTCTCTGAACGGGTTTGAAAACCCGGAAACCCCTATTCCAGAATTTGACTCCAGTAAGTCCCTGAGGGGTTGACGGATTTTCAAATGTAGGGATGAGTTCTCTACGGAATTCCTCGGCAAGTGCGTAGCCGAGCTCGGGAAAGCCTGGGAGGGTTTGAAGTTCAAACCAGTCCCTGCCGAGGGGGTACCTAGGAAACCCAGGGCCCGCATTTGGCTGCCAAAGATGGCTATGGACAGCGACAAGTTGATCCGCTTCCTTCAACGGCAGAATCCAGAAATACACATGAGTGACTGGGTAGTCATCGTGCAGAAAAGCCTCTAGAGCGCGCGCAGTGTTCTTCGTACCTTCTGAGGCTTAACGAAGAAAGTATTGAGCCATTGCAAAAAATGGACAATAAGCTTCTCTTCGGAGTGAGAACAACGAAACTAAAAATATTCAGCTCCAATGAGCGGATTCCAGAGGCTGATATCGAGGATGCTAACCAGATGTTGAGCGATATGAACCTCAAGGTTACCGCGGACGAAGAGGTCGCTGAAGGTGCGAACCAGGTTCTGGCAGGCACAGGGCCAGTTAACAATGCCGAGAGAGTCGATGAAGGTGGTCCAGGAAAATCTTAGGCATTCTAAGGCTGCCTCGGACAAGCTCCTGGTCTTCCTAAGGGAGGAAGACATCGACATTTCCCTGATACAGGAACCTTGGGTAAGGGACCTAGAGGTTAAGGGACTTACCGACGCCCGCTGTAACCTCTTCAACACCAGTATATGAGGTAAACCCCGCGCGTGTGTATTGGTTAAAAAACATATTAAAGATTTCTTATGTTCCAATTTCAGCTCACCGGATACTACAGTCGTCAACTTGGAGTTGATGAATAAACAAAAAGCTATCTTATATCATCCGCCACAGGAAGTCGTCACTTTACAAAGACTAGCAGGAGCTAGTCCAGTGTTACTCGGCTGCGATGCCAATTCACGACATACATTATAGGGCAGCTCGGAAACCAACGAAAGAGGTGAGTCGCTATTTCAATTTATTATTGATTCTACGTTTAAGATTTGTAGTAGTGTACCCCCACCTTTATATTTCCTAGTTCTCCTGATTTTTTCGGTTGGGAAGAGGTCCTAGACCTAACTCCGCTGACCGAGGGGAGCCTAAAGGTCAATAAATGGAGAGTATCCGACGAAGAGACCCTCTGGACCACCGTCGAATACTCTTTGAGCTAAATATTGCGGCGGATACACCTACTCCCTTTAGAAACCCTCGTAAAACAGATTGGGACTTATTTCAAACGGTTATTGGAAAAGAACTGAAGAAACAACCAGTTGAAGACATTCCTACAAGGGGCGAGCTGGACGCTAAAGCGGACAGCCTGAATAAGGCCTTCGGGAAGGCCCTTACGAAGACTTGTGCGCCGAGGTATGGTAAGAAAGCGCGCACACCTTGGTGGAATGAGAACCTTACAGCGCTACGGAAGCAAGTAAGAAAATCCTTCAACGAATGCTACAGGATTAAGGTATGGGACCTATACAGAGGGAACCTAAAAAAATACAAAATAGCGATACGGGACGCCAAGGAGGCGTCCTGGAGGGAATTTTGCGAATCCATCGAGGATACCAAGGAATCTGCGAGATCAAGCAAAATCGTTGCCAGAGGGCACTCGCAGCCAACATATACAAAAAGGTCAGATGGTTCATGGACCGAGTCGGCTGGGGAGTCGCTGGATATCCTACTGAATACACATTTTCCAAGGTGTAAAATCGATGTAGTGGAAACCGATGCCCCAGACCATATACCAACCCGCTCCGAGGACCTCTTAGAGGAGCTACTAGAGGGGGAAAAGATACAATTTGCTATCTTCAGCTTCTCACCATATAAATCACCGGGTATGGACGGAATACTACCAGTTATGCTTCAGAAAGCTTCTAAGATGGTCATTCCAGTCCTAGAAACAATTTTTAGAGGGTGCCTAATACTGAACCACGTTCCGTTAAGTTGGAGGAAGATTAAGGTAATTTTTATTCTTAAAGCGGGCAAACGGGGCTATGACAATGCTAAAGATTTCCGACCAATAAGCCTAATGTCCTTCGTGCTCAAGACGTTTGAGAGGCTGTTGGATCTGTATGTTGTGGACAGGACGTCCAATTATCATGCGTACTTGAAAGGGAAGTCAACGGAGACTGCCCTACATGAAGTGTCAGTGTAGATGAGGCACTTATGGAAACAGGGATTGATCACTGTGTCTGGGCTTGGATCACTATCTCGGCTGTGGGGTGAGTGAGAGGCACCCCACAGGGAGGAGTGCTATCACCGTTACTATGGCTCATGGTCTTAAACATACTACTAGTAAAGCTGGACTCTCAGAGAATCAAAGCGGTGGCTTAAGTGAAATTATGGAAAGGACTTTAAATATAGTATATTCCTGGGCCATAATCTATTCTCTTAGCGTAAACCCGGAGAAAACTGACCTTATGCTTTTCACAAATAAAACAAAAATTACCAAATTTTAATAAACCAAGGTTCCGATGAACGGAACTGGATCTGTCAAAAAAGGTGAAATACCTTGGAGTCATTTTGGATCCCAAACTTAACTGGAAACCAAACATTGAGGAGCATTCTAGGAAGGCCACGGAGGCCTCTATGCAGCCAAGAGAATGTTGGGCAACAGATGGGGTTTGAAACCAAGAATTGTGCATGTGGTGCTGGTATGGTGGCCAGCCCTTACTAAGGATTACGGAGTAAAAAAACTAGGCGGAATTCAAAGGTCAGGAGCGTAACAGGCGGAATGAGATCCTGTCCGAAGGACGTTTTGATCGTCCTTCTTGACTTATTACCTATAGATATCTTCATCGAGAATTCAGCTGCTAACAGCGCCATTAGACTGCGTGCCTTGGGGCTTTGGAAGGAAAGACCGTTCGGGCATGGTTCCATCCTAGACGCAATACCGTCCGAAATTAAAGCGCTGCCCACGGACTATATCCTGTCGAAGACCTGGATTCACCATAAGCTCCGCACGAAATTCCCAAGCCGCAGTGACTGGAATCAGGAAGATTTCGGGTACTTGCAGGGCTTGATTGTCTTTACGAATGGGTCACGGATGGAATGCGGGGTTGGTGCTGGGGTCTTCATTGGACAATATAACCTAAAATTATCCTTTCGCCTACCAGACTATGCAAGCGTTTTCCTGGCCGAAACGTTTGCTATTAAGGAGGCAGTGAGGTTCATCAAAGACAATGTATCCGCGAGAACGCAAGTGAACATCCTCTCGGATAGCCAAGCGGCTATTCAGGCACTACGGAAACGAGGCAGCTTTCTTGGAAAAGGAACACCGAAGAGCTCTGATTGTCCAATATTACTTTAGCGGATAAGCTTTAACGTTCCACAAAGAAGTCTCCGAAATGTCTACCCTTTTTACGGGGAAAACTGCAAAACTAATTATGCAAGTAATGCACCTATTGCTCATGCACTTCGAGAACTGAACTTTTTTTCTAAATCACAGTTGATTGATTTTTCTTTATCCAGATGTGCTTTTATAAAAACTTTAAACCCAATTACTTTATAAGTTTAGCATTGTATATACATAAGTATATTTTATTTTGCTAGTCTGTAAGGAAATGTGTACTGTAGACTTAATTCAATAAATAAATAAATAGACAAATAAGAGCGGAGAAAGAAGGCACCCAATTCGCTCTACTCCTGCAAAGCTACGATTGAGAAAACTGGGGTCTACGACCACAGATAATACATTGGATTTATACGGCGGTAGTTAGACCTATTCTCACCTATTACGCGCTTCAATCGAAGCTTCGAGATCCATTTTCCTGACAGAAGTAACTGGGAATTTAATATTGCTCCCAGCGATGACGTAATACCCATCTTCATGGATGGCTCCAAAATAGATATCGGAACAGGATCTGATGTTTTCTCTCAGGAGTTATATCTGAGAGAGTCCTATAGACTCCCAGATCACTGCAGTGTTTTTCAGGCTGAGATATATGCAAACCATATGGCGGCAACGTTGGTGGGCATGATTGACTTAGCTCCATTTAAACTTGCCTTCGTTGTTGAGACTCAGGCGGCTATCAAAGCCTTAGGGTCGGCAACGACTAACTCGATATGCGTTAAAGAATGCCCAAGATCCCTACAATCTCTACAGCAACATATAATCAATATAACGTTGTGGTGTCCCGAGAAATGAGAAAGCGGATGAATGTGCTAGGAGGGGATCTGAGATGGGGCTCGGGGAAGCGATCCTAATCGTGAAACCTCCCCTGCGATTTCTGTCTTCAGAAGTCGAGAGACTGACTAGGGCGGCTACCAAAAGTAGGTGGGAAAATCTGCACACCTGCAGGGTATCGCATCGCTCTGGCCACGGCTCGATGAATGAAGAACAAGGAGTCTATTAAGGCTTTCAAAGTCAAACGTTAGGCTTCTCACAGGATTACTAACGGGACACTGGACCATTGGCCACATGGCTGCCAGGTTAGGAGCCCCGCATAACGATTTCTGTAGAAGCTGCAGGTATCAGGAGGAGTTAGAATCCGTCCAGCACTTCGAGGAAAACGCCTCAAGTTTCTTGGGGACCATTTCTTCGATAACCTGGATATCTTGGGGAAAGCTCCTCTGCTGGGATTCGCCAGAAGATCAAAATGGTTCGAAGACATGTAGGGATAGGCTTGGGTAACCCCCCGTGGGCATCACAATGGGCCTTCGCGGCCTCCGAGTGAACTCTCTGCATAGCTGCCGGTTTAACCTACCAAGACGATTTTAAATTGAATTATTGATTTCCGCAATCAAACCAACTTTTTTTTATCAGTTACATAGCTTTCCTGTACTAGAACAGAACCAAGTAACCAGTAATTTTGGGGTGTTGTTGTACTTTCTGTTTCCGAATACTTAAAGATACAACCTTTTATGCAATTTTATACATTTTTTCGAAAGCAAAATTAAATTACAACAAGGTAGCAAAAATATATGGAAACAAGTAAGAGCAGCGCTGTCTTCGGCTGTGCCGAAGGCTTCATACCTTTCATGAACATCTGCAAATTTTACTTTGACAGATTACTGCTTTTGAATACATCTGCATACATCGAGAGAGGAGTTACATACCTATATAAAAAATCGTCTCTGAACAATCAGAGGTATGGAAGATATACCTTATATTAGCACCAATCTAAATGATTTTCACTGCTATGTGATCGGTATGTAAACCGGTAACACAATTTATTGGGTTTAGTTTCCTACATAAAGGAGATATATCGCAAAAACTGGTATCTGAACAATCAGTGCTATAGGAGATAAAGCTTATACAGCATAGATTTTGACGATTTTCTCAGTAGACTTTGTATTATTATTTATAAAATATCTTACGAAATTTATCGGTTTTAGCTGTTCAAATAAAGGAGTTTTACAGTAAAATCCCATATCTGAACAATCAGACTTATGGAAGATACAAATATGTTATAGTCACCCGATCCTTGTTATTTTCACTGTAAGTATTCTGTTAATAATGAGTGAAAATGGTGCGAAATCTCATGGTCGTAGCTACATAAATGGAGGAGTTATAACGAAAAATCTCATATCTGAACAATCAGTTGTATGGGGGCTGCAGGTTATAGTGACGCGATCTTTGTTATTTTCACTGTAAGTCTTCTGTTGATAATGAGTGAAAACAGCGTGAAATCTCATGGTCGTAGCTACATAAATGGAGGAGTTATAACGAAAAATCTCATATCTGAACAATCAGTTGTATGGGAGCTATATGTTATAATGGTCCGATACTTCCGGTTCCGACAAATGACACCGGCACACAAAAAAAAATTTTTGTTCTGTACACCGGACGCCACCTACCTACGGGCATGTTTTTCGACCCGCTGAATCCGAATTTTGAGTTAGTTTTGGCCGGTCACCCCCCAATTTCGAGTAAATTGCAAAAAATCCTAAAAAATAGCGAAAATTTGATGTTTTCGTTACAAAAAAAATTTGTGGATATAGGAAACGCATAATTTTTATGTATTCTGATCCGTTTAATACTAATTTCATATGTACTTAGACAATAAGCCGTTTTATATTCAAGAAAATTGTAAAAAAACCCACAAAAATTGCAAAAATTGCAATAAATCGGGATTATCTTGATAAAAAAAAATTTGCAGGCTCGGATCGAAAGAGATTTTCATGTCATTTGATCTGCTCAATTCGAATCTACAATAAACTCGGCCCATCTTCCCTCAAACACTCAAAAAATTGCATAAAACCGATAAAATAGTAAAAAATTAAAGTTGAAAAAAGTGAAAAAAATCTATTAAACACGATTAAAAACGTTTCTTGTATTTTTTATTCATAAAATACAAGTTTTAAATCTGAAAATGTAAGAAAATCGGATTTTAAACTGTTTTCCGAGGGTACGGAACTGTTTCATTCCCAAATGATCTACGACATGGATTCTCTTTTCTTAATCTTTTTCTTTATCTAGTAAAAATTTGTCATCGTGTTGAGATTCCAATTTCCTTGAAATTTAGTCTCCATTTCACTTATGCCTTGATTAAATTGTCTATTTACAATTGTCACGAAAGAAACCGAAGTCCTTATTTTCATTGACATGATCGCTTGTGCCTGCAACCAGGGCACCTCCTCGGGGTGACGGTGGGCAACAGAACCATCTGGCAGAGTCCCTGGGTTAACGGCGTGTGTGCCGTCATGGCAGGTACAAGTGATAAGTACTTTACGATGCAGGGATCCGGAAACCCAGTATCGGCGTCTGGTCAGGGTGAGAAAGCAGGCCCGCAGGCGTCGTCATCCAGCGACTGCAGCTCTTCAGTGGTGGGACACTTGGCTACTGGAGAGTATACTATTACAAGAAGTAATTCCCATCTATGCAACAAAAGTCCTGACTTATTTTGCTACGTTTGTGGGGAGTTTGAACCGATAAAAAACCGTAGACCATTATCCGATAAATTGAAAAAAAGTTATGAGGAATGCTTTCGCATTCAAGTTACGAATTTGGATTCAGCCTGGGTCCCACACTTTGTTTGTGGTCGATGTAATATCATGTTGATACGATGGGAAAAGAATAAAAAAAGAGAAAACCTGAAATTTACAATCCCCATGATTTGGACTTCACCAACAAGTTCACAGAACTGTTACTTTTGTATGACTGAAATTGCCGGTTTTTCTTCGTCTATTAGAAGTCAAATACAATACGCCAATGTTTCATCAGCTGTTAAACCAAAGAAAACAGTAATCGAAGATGAAACCGAAGCTCCTGAAGAAATGGAAGTAGAAAAAGAAGACGTGCAAATGGAGGAAGAAATAGAAGAAGAAAGTTCTGAAAATGAAAATACTGAGGATGAAGATTACGTGCTAGATGAGAAAACAAAAGACCCTGAAATATTTAGTCATGCAGAACTAAATGATCTCGTACGTGATTTGAATTTACCGAAGGCTGGGGCTGAATTACTGGCGTCAAGACTAAAAAATAAAAATTTGTTAGCTCAAAAAGTAACGGCTTACTTTTATCGAGATAGAGAAAAGGAGTTCCGGAAATTTTTTACAAAAGACGATGAAAACTCGATGGTATACTGTTCCAATGTCAAAGGCTTGGTTGATGAATTAAAATCTAATATCTATAAAGACGATGAGTGGAGACTCTTTATAGATTCATCAACTAGAAGTCTCAAAGCTGTTTTACTTCACATTGGAAACGTATTAGCGCCAATTCCAATAGCTCATTCGACAAAACTTAAAGAGACATATGACAACTTACAAATTGTATTGGATAGAATAAAGTATTCAGAACATCAATGGCGAATTTGTGGGGATCTGAAAATCGCAACGCTTCTGTTAGGCCAACAATCGGGATTCACAAAATATCCCTGCTATCTATGTTTGTGGGATAGTAGGGATAGAAAAAATCACTATGTGAAGAAAGAATGGCCAACAAGAGTGAAATTCATTGTGGGTACTCATAATGTTAAACAAACACCATTGATTGAGCCTTCAAAATATCTGCTACCACCACTTCACATTAAACTAGGTCTCATCAAACAGTATGTCAAAGCTCTGGACAAGAATGGTGATTGTTTTCAGTACTTAAAAGAAAAATTTCCCGCGATAAGTGATGCCAAATTAAAAGAGGGAATTTTTAATGGACCCCAAATTCGAACTCTATTTCGGGATGCAAATTTTACAGGTAAAATGAACGATTTAGAAAGAGCAGCTTGGGTAAGTTTTAAAAATGTTTCAGAAAACTTTTTAGGAAATAACAAAAGTGAAAATTACAGGGCATTAGTAGAAGACTTACTGACGAATTACAAAAATTTAGGTTGCTTAATGAACCTTAAATTACACTTCCTAGATTCTCACATCGACAACTTTCCTGAAAATCTTGGAGAATATAGTGAAGAACAGGGAGAACGATTCCATCAAGACATAAGTGAAATGGAGACTAGGTATCAAGGAAATTGGAATATCAATATGATGGCAGACTATTGCTGGACACTAAAAAGGGAAGTACCAAGAGAAGAGAATAAGCGAAAGAGAAACCCACTCCGTAGATCATTTGAAAATAAAAGAGTTCGATACCACCGGAAAACAGTTTGAAATCCCAGAAAATCATTCTCTTTATTCTATTTGCACGTCATTTTTTATAGATTTTTCAATTTTTTAACTTTTTCAGATTTAAAACTTGTATTTTATGAACAAGAAACGTTTTTAATCGTGTTTAATAGATTTTTTTCACTTTTTTCAACTGTAATTTTTTACTATTTTATCGGTTTTATGCAATTTTTTGAGTGTTTGAGGGAAGATGGGCCGAGTTTATTGTAGATTCGAATTGAGCAGATCAAATGACATGAAAATCTCTTTCGATCCGAGCCTGCAAATTTTTTTTTATCAAGATAATCCCGATTTATTGCAATTTTTGCAATTTTTGTGGGTTTTTTTACAATTTTCTTGAATATAAAACGGCTTATTGTCTAAGTACATATGAAATTAGTATTAAACGGATCAGAATACATAAAAATTATGCGTTTCCTATATCCACAAATTTTTTTTGTAACGAAAACATCAAATTTTCGCTATTTTTTAGGATTTTTTGCAATTTACTCGAAATTGGGGGGTGACCGGCCAAAACTAACTCAAAATTCGGATTCAGCGGGTCGAAAAACATGCCCGTAGGTAGGTGGCGTCCGGTGTACAGAACAAAAATTTTTTTTTGTGTGCCGGTGTGATTAATACATGATAAAAATACACCCACTTACCAAATTTTATCCGGATATCTCGAAAACTGAGAGACCAGATTGCATACAAACAGACGGACAGACGTACATGGCTAAATCGACTCAGCTCGACGTTCTGATCATATAACTATACATTTTAATGGGTCTATCTCTTTTTATTCTGGTACTTACAAACATCGGACCAAAGTTCTCATACCATTTCATGCTCATGAAAGGTATAAAAAAAAATTGGGTTACACGAAACCATGATACAAATATTTAAAGGTAGTTTAACTTCTTCTTCTTAGCCGCCATTGCTCCCATTTGACGTAAACTGTACTTTTGGCATTTTCTTTTGAAATCGAGCTACCATATATATATAGAATTATTTATAAGAAATTAAAGTTTTTAGCGATAGTGAATATAAAACGGAAGGTAAGTGAAATATTACATTGTATTCACATAAAATATGCATTTACTCTTGTTAATTATTGCGTTGTTTTTTTGTACGATGAGCTCCATATTAAGGAGCTGCAAAAAGAAGAAGAAGAAGAAAGAGAAGAAATTGCGAAAAATCCAACATAAAGTTTTTTCGGCTCCCGGCGGTACCATATATGCGGGAAAAGTGGATATCCGCCTGCATGGTAACTGAAAGTGAGTTACCAAAAGTATCGTTTGTTTGTTCCGAGCACTTTTCCGCGAAAGATTTCAACCGGCGGAACGGATGCGCTCAATTAGAGTAAAACGCGATAGCAGTAGGAGTAGAGTAAGTATTTTATCTGTTATAAGTACAATGACCATCCGTGATTTATTTCAAAGGATAGTCCTTTTTCTCGAGGTGCTGCCCTTTAACTTTATTTACTTTTCTAAGAATATATTTTGTAATTTATTTCAAAACTTGTACTTTGATTACGGTGACCATATTAACGAACGTAAAATAAAGGACATTTTTCCCAATGATTTTGGAATACAAACATACAACTTGTATGATGGTAATATAGATCAAATATTTGCCAGTTAATTATATTTTTAATTGTACAAGTTCCTCTTCTCGAAAGGCGCTGTATCCGGATTTTAACCGATTCCGAAAAATGAAACCAAATCCTTATCAAGAACTTCGCCATCCTTTGCTGCCACAATTCGTTTACCATAATTTAGCGGAGGTTTATTGTTATTTTTCAGTGGATCTGAAAACTTAGCGTGCAACACGATCCTGGCCACAACTTTCCCTGTGCTTTTGTCAACAATGAATTTTACTCAAAGTATATTAATTTTTCTAGGAAAATGTCTAAATATTAGTTAAATATTGTTTTTTTCAATTACATAAATTATTATCAAGGATTCGTGACCCTTAAGTGGGGTGCGAAGCAAACTAACGAAGGTTTTCATTCTGTTTTATTATGGACATTTTTATTTTTTCATATTCTATGTTTAAAAATTTACCTCTGCAAAATCCAAAGCTAATTTAAAGGACAGTTTAAGAAATAAAGGACAAATGGCGTCCTTTATTTTGACAAAAATTATAAAAGACAGGGGGTTAAAATAAAGGACTGTCCTTTAAAATAAAGGACGGATGGTCACCGTAACTTTGATGGTAGCTTTTTTGATTATTGACGATTATTTTCAGATACCAAACGCAAAATATGGAAGATGTAGTATACCTGGACGAATATATGTATTGCTGCATTGGGTATTTTTGTGGTATATGCTTAAAAAATTTAAGATTAACCGTTTTAATTAAGACATCACGAAAATGAAAGCATATCGGAGAAAATGTGTCAAAAAGGATACGTAACCATTTCAACTCAGACTGAGTAAATTTATACGTATGTACATTAGACTGCATCACCAAAAAAAGTTGCGGTTTTTCCGCCAGGATTACAAAATCTATTATATATCAAGACGTCCACCAAAATATTTTGCAAAAATATAAAGATTTAAGTGAGCTGGACCGATTTGAAAATACCTCCAAAAATGGAGTTTTTTATGAATAAAAATAGTTTCTTAAAGAACTTTTTGAAAAAAGTCCCCTCAGATGACAAAACAGATTAAACTTAAAAAATCTGCATACAAACATTTAAAAATCTTTTCAACGGAATCGTAAGAATGAGATTTTTGATGCTGTTTTTTCACTTTTTTCAAAGATTGATTTACGAAAAACTTGGATAACTGAGCCAAACCTATTCTGATTTAGACTTATGGGATCTCAGTAGAAAGGTATTTTCACAGTGTTTTTATTTCTGTGCGAAAAAAAATCATTCGGTTCCCATTTTATTTTTGTTCAAACACCAACACATCTTAATTCAACTTTGAATGACGTTCGCTCATCCTACCTTTCTCTTTCATCCTTTGAATGAGTTTATTAGCAAATAAATATAAAGGGTGAGAAAATACCTTTCCAATGAAATAAAAATTCCTTAAAAAACTTTTAAAATTACCAAAATAATTATTTGGTTAGGTGGCAGTGCTACTTCAACAATTTACGAAAAGTAGAAACGTCAGTAAGCACAGTTTATGTCAAAAAATTTAAAAGTGAAACTACCTTCTTTTTTTTGTATCATGCACGAAACCTCCTTTGGGTATATTCTATCACAGGAGGGATATGTGAGCATTCATAGTATAGGCATGACTTTTCGAATTTTGGGAATGATCGGCAAATGAAAGTAACGGAATTTCGGGACTTGTTACTAATGCACTTATTTTTTTACAACTTCTGAGATTTTTTTAGATTTTCAGGCCTTGGGTCAACTACTCCTATCACTCAAACATGAACTTAATTTTCAAACTATACACATTGTTTTCTTTCCTTATACAAATTTTAAGAAATACAGTCAAAATAAATCAAGATAAATTTACTTTTAAATATCCTGTTTATTTAAGATTTCATATAAAAGTTTTACTGTTAAAAATCTGGACACTGACTTTATTAGTTTTGGCATATGGCACCGACCTTTGTGAGTTGTGCCATACCTGGATTATTATGGAAACATTGATGGGATGTAATACGTCGCAGGTACTTCCTTATATTTTGTCCTACTCCGATGTATTCCATCAGTTTAGTTTTAATGGATTAAGCGGATTGTTAAATAGTCAATGAAGATAATTTCAGAAGGGGTAAGAGTAATGGTGATTCCGTTTCTCCAAAAAACTTTTGTCCTTCCACGGTGCAAAATGTGTTTGATGTTACACCCAACACTGTAAAAGGGCATCTCTTTGCCTTCTTGTCCTTGTCTAGCTGACGCATTTTATAATTTTGTCGTGTTGCGCAACCATCTGATTTTCAGGGCAACCATCTCCCCTGACAAAGCTTCAGAGAGCATAGAAGGTGCCTTTTTAGTCTTAAAAGAGTGTGACATTTTAAGAAACGAACAAAAAGGTAAAAACCTTTTGCCTTTAATTTAGAAGCGAACACGAAAAGAGAAAGGAGTAATCAAAAGGCGAAATTTTTTTGGAGAAACGAAAACACCATAATATTTATACGAAAAAAGCTTCATAAAAAAGAAACGAGTTCCGACTTCGCCGAATAAGAAGGCACACAAACAAGAGCTTTGTCTCTCTAAATGCCATTTCCACCCTGTACTTCTGCTGGAGTTTTGTTGGTGACTGGTGCTGGTGATTCCATGCATTACCGATTATTAGGCAATTCGCTAGCGACAGGTTGTGCCGCACCGCCTTGAAAATATCACCTACTGGCGACTTTGTGCATTACTGATCGTTAGGCAATGAGCTAGCGATTAGAATTCGCCACTTTTGCACTAGGTAATCGCTCGGCACGCTTCAATGACATTGTCATGGTAAATTCGTTAGGCAAAGAAATAGGTGGCTGAGTTGTTAGAAGTAGGGCTGTCAAAATATCTATGGCACTATCGATGGTTTAATTTTTTTTTTTTACTATCAATTGATAGTCCGGACTATCCACTTCGTTACATTTTTTGATCACAAAATTCTTGGAAGTACAAACTTCCAGAAAGTAAATTTTATTAGTTCTTGAAAAGCGGTGTCATGCTTCTGTAGGTGTGGATTTTGACAGTAAGCAATAATTATATACAACAATTTTATTGAGCTTGAGGCCGCTTTTGCATTAAAATGGTGTGTAATAAGATGTCCACGATCTAGCTTTCCCTGATTCCATATATACACTAGCGTGGGACGAAAATCCGCTTTTTTAGAATTTTGATTGGTAATAGCAAAAATATGGTTAATTATGCTCTAAAAATAATCGGTGTGAATGGTGACAATTTTTGGTCAATATCTTAGGCTCGCTCAAGTCTATCAAAGTTCAAGTGCTAAAATTTTTTTTTTTTAACTTGCTCCGATTCTCTACAAAAACTGGCAATATACCAAATTATGTAGGACTAGTACTTTCGAAGATACATGCAATTTTAGTAAAAAAAAATTATTAATTAATGTGTTTATTAATTTTTATTTTTTCAGCACATTGAACTTTGACCAAAAATTTTCGTATTTTAAAGATTCACATATTGTTTTTGAAGCATAATGTACCATATTTTTGCTATTACCAATCAAAATTCTAAAAAAGCGAATTATCGGCCCAAACTAATATACACATTTAATGTTGCCTTTTTTGCCTTTTTTAAGATATTTGCCTTTTCTACCTTAAAGGCCAGTGTGCAGCTTTCAAGAAAAGCAAAAACTCCGTATAAGATGACGTACAAGGAATGGCTAAGAAATTTTCGCGTGTCAAATTTCCTTAAGGCAGTACGCAGTTCTTAAGAAATTTGCTGCGCTTTCTAGTACTGTTTTTTAAAGAGTTTTTATGAAAAAAGGCACCCATGTTTGCAACAGAACTATATGCCCGTTCCATTAGTTCTTGAGGAAAGAGTGAGGCAACAGGATGTAAAAAAAATAAAAATTTCTAAAGTAAATGTCTTTTTGATTATTTTTCGGTTTTTAGTCTTTTTTAAGCGCCTTCTTTTGTTTTTTTTTACCTAGTACTTTTTCTTTATTTTATTTTGCCTTTTTGTATAGGGTTTTAGGTCCTAAAAATCCGGTCCTTGGTAATAAGTCTCAAATGCAATGAATAATTTAAAATCCTATTTTATTTAATATAATAATACATAGGAATTAATAACATGCGCAATGCGGTATTTTCCAATACCATCCACATCCACTGAGTCGGAACGAACATTTAGCAAGCCAAAAAAACGATGATATGATTCTATTTATTAACAAAACTTATTGGGTCGTCGAGCGATCTTTTAAGAACTGCTTTAAAATTAGTATCGATTTGAATATCTAAAAGTACAACCTATAAAATCAATTAAAAAAAAAAAAAACGATCCAACTAAGAATTGTTTTAACAAAAATTACACAATTAATGAAAACAAGTAAGAAAGTCTAAGTTCGGGCGGAGCCAAACATTAAATACCCGGCGCAAATATTAAATATATGTTTTTTCACCTTTCCGAAACCTACCGCTAGATGGTAAGCCGGGGTGTATCAATTTTGAGTAAATTAGCGTCCTTCAATTTCGAAATATTGAAGTTTCAAGCATAACTGAAATTTACCATTATATGAAAAGCGGCCGTAATTTTAGTCCGATTTCAATAATTTTCAATGCTTTGCTTTCATGTGGCAAGCACAATAATCCCACCGAGTTTGGTACAAATTGGTAGAACGGTTACCGACATACATATGTGGATCATAAGTGGGCGGCGCCCCGCCCATTTTCCAAAATTTTACCATAAACGTATTTCTTAGTAAAGAATTGTTGCAAGCATCAATTTTGAATAAATTAGCTTTAATATTTACAGATTTATCGAGGATTTCGTATTTTTCTAAATTACCGTTATATGGGATGTGGGCGTGAATAATCTTCAGTAGTTACTAAAATATCAGAGTTTTCGTATTTCCGAAAATTACCGTTATATGGGATGTGGGCGTGAATAATCTTCAGTAGTTACTAAAATATCAGAGTTTTCGTATTTCCGAAAATTACCGTTATATGGGATGTGGGCGTGAATAATCTTCAGTAGTTACTAAAATATCAGAGTTTTCGTATTTCCGAAAATTACCGTTATATGGGATGTGGGCGTGAATAATCTTCAGTAGTTACTAAAATATCAGAGTTTTCGTATTTCCGAAAATTACCGTTATATGGGATGTGGGCGTGGTTATTGTCCGATATTAAAAATTTTCGGCCATTTGGTATGCTGTACCAGGACCAACAACAATGCCAAGTTTGGAAGAAATTGGTGCACCGGTTACCAAGTTATACACATGTAATCATAAGTGGGCGTGGCTACGCCCATTTTCCAAAAATTTTTAATATTCTAATTTTTCGTCTAAAAATTGTTGTAAATATATAATTTTGAGTGAATAATCTTCAGTAGTTACTAAAATATCAGAGTTTTCGTATTTCCGAAAATTACCGTTCTATGGGATGTGGGCGTGGTTATTGTCCGATTTTAAAAATTTTCGGCCATTTGGTATGCTGTGCGAAGGCCAACAACTGTGCCAAGTTTGGAATAAATTGGTGCAGCGGTTCCTAAGATATACAGATATAACCATAAGTGGGCGTGGCTACGGCCATTTTCCAAAAATTTATAATATTCTTATTTTTCGTCTAAAAATTGTTTTAAATATCAATTTTGTGTGAATAATCTTTAGTAGTTACTAAAATATCGGAGTTTTCGTATTTCCGAAAATTACCGTTATATGGGATGTGGGCGTGGTTATTGTCCGATTTCGCCCATTTTTAATACCAACCTACCTTGGATTAGGGGAAACCTACATACCAAATTTCGTTGAGATATGCCAATTTTTGCTCGAGTTATCGTGTACACGGGCGGACGGACAGACGGACAGACGGACAGACGGACGGACAGACAGACATGGCTTAATGGATTTATTTTTTCATCCTGATCATTCATGTATATATTTGTCTATATCTATCTCGATTCGTTTTGGCTGTTACAAACAAGCGTTATGTGAACGAAATTGTGCACAAGTGCGCTCGGGTATAAAAAAATTGTTTTGAAGCTTTTCAACAAATGAAATATTGATTCTATTTAGTTACTTAAAGCGCTTTTTGAGCTCTTAATATGAATATAAAGTGTACAAAATTTGTTGTTCTTGATTCTATGAATTATATGTTAACAATAGTTTAGCCCGTACAGGCTTAGATAAATCTGTGTGAATTTCGATACTATCGGCCATATACCGATAGTTTAAACCATTACTATCAAATTATCGATGGTGTCGACTATCGATAGTTTGACAGCTCTAGTTAGAAGTGCATACTACCACTCCGCAACATCTAAATATATTTTTTTTTTAGCAGGCATCGGCCCTCGGCCTTTTTTACACAATATTGTTGAGCTAGGCGGGGCATATTCTAACTTAAGTTGTTAAAAAATAAAAAATAAAGAGATTTATATAAAGTAGCAATGATCCCGGGTGATTTTTTTGTTTAAAGTTCTGATAGTTATATTCTACTGTATATGAAATACTCATAACTACCAAAATACATATCGAGGGCTTATATTAAATTCCCTCTATCAGCATTTTTCACAAAAATGAGATTCTGATATAAAAATCCATCTAAGACTTAACTGTCATCGGTGAGGTTGATGCTGACCTCGTATAACGGTTGATAGAAGAATTTACATTTAAATATTAATATCAGTGATGTCAGGTAATTCCCAGATGGGTTATGACATCACCAAAGTTATTTTTGGGAAAATTGCAGATAGAAGGTATTGAATATAAGCCCTCGATATGTATGTTGTAAAATATTATTCTTACATTGATTTGCGTTTCTATTTTTGCATGAATCAAAAATATTTAAATGATTGAATATACTACTCCGTTAAAATATTAAGAGATGTTTCTCATACCCAAAGTGACATTTCTTAATTACTATTTCATGCGAAGTTTTAAAATGTTTGATTCAACGAAAGCAAAATAAAAAGTGGTAATCTACTACTTAAATTTGGTTTTCATACCGATTTTCGGATTGATTTACTACCGAATCGAATTTCAGTCCGAACAATGATCCCACTGCTATTGGCGATGCCAATTTATTAGTAGAGTTATTACACCGCTATGCTGTTACAAATCGACGATCCTGTTAGTAATCATACGATGCGACGATGTGGCGACGCCAAGTAACTGTGCTACTTTCGCATCGTGGTAATCGTCAGAAGTGTTAGTTACTAACGTAGTCGTACGATCATCGGCGTAGCCAGAATGAAATTTAGGGGGGGGAGGGGGGCTCGACCCTATTAAGCTGGCATTTCAGGGTACTATTTTATATATATATAAGGAAAATTTGAAAGTTAGGGGGGGCTCGAGCACCCCCCTGCCCCTACCTGGCTACGCCCATGCGTACGATACTAACATAATCGTGCAGGCCAGTGGTAGATACTCAAGGCTTGCTGCGGGTCGAATGTGGCATGCTCACATCTAACTCAACGCAAATTTAACTTAAGATCCCATCAGCATCACGTTCACATTACATACATTCAGGTGAAAAGTGTAAAGTAACGCGAAAGAATTATTGACATGAATAAAAATATTAATATGAATGCTAATAAGGGACATTATTTAAGTCACACCTTAATTTCAACACATAGCCGTTTTACATACATATTAGTAGCAATTAATATGCTCACCGTCACTATGCTCCGTGTTGTGGCATAAATCGTATAATATAGCTGGCTTATTGTTGGCAATATGTATACATATACATATATAGATATATATATATATATATATATACCCAATTTGCCAAACGACGTCGTTCTGGTGAACAATTCGCCGTCGGATGAAAAGCACAGTTCGCCGTCGAGTCGTTTTCGTGGGTCGCAAAAACGATATACCAGCGAACTGCAAAACGATGCTCAAAATTTCTACCAAATTTAAAGTAAAAGTACAGTTTTAGACGAAATTAAAAAAAAAATGCATAACCACAAATTTTATTTTTTATTAATAAGGCCAATAGAGTGAACTGCATCTACCTTTATAAAAAATAAATAAAAAAAGGTGTATATGAAAAATATTATGAATACTGAAAACAAGATGTAGGCGGCTTAATTTTCTGAGCACAAGTACACATTGTGTATTCCATATTCTGTCATAATATAAAATTGTCATAATAAAAACGGTCTACTATCCAAATGAATGACTTTTGTTTGTGCTAAGATATATAAAAATGTGGGCATGAAAACTTCTGGGTTCGAAGAAACGAATTCGGAACGAAGCACAGTGGTTCGGTTCCATACATTTTTTGGAAAAAAATAAAAGGAGTGGTCCTGGTCATTGAAATTTTGCACACAGGTTATATGTGAGCTAGTTCAGAAATATTTCAGAAATGGTTGAAATTGGTCAACCCCTAGGTGTATCTCCCAAGGACCTTTAAAAAAAAATGTAAATACAAATTTTAATCTCAGCTCAAAAAAGGAAGATATCTTCACGAAACTTGGCGCATAAGTTACCTTCATGAAAGGCATTGACGGTACCAAAAATAGTTGAAATCGGCCACTCCCTGGGCGACCTCCCCTGGACCTATAAAAACAATTTTAATACAAATTTTAATTTCAACTCAAAAAAAGAAGGCATCTTCACGAAACTTGGTGCATAAGTTACTCTCATGAAAGGCATTGACGGTACCAAAAATAGTTGAAATAGTAAAAATTTTTAAATAAAAATTTTAATTCCAACTCAAAAAAAAAATAATATATCTTAACGAAACTTGTCAAATAAGTTACTCTCATGAAATATGTCGCAAATTTATCTAATGTTCTCTATGTCTACACATTCGCAAACAAATAATTATGATTTCTCGTTGTTCGCTTCGCGTTGCCGCAGTATTCGCCACAATATATAAAGGTCAATATATTTTCATAACCCTAAAAGTATTTTTTTTACAACTAAGGGCCTTATTCTATATCACGAACGATTCGTCTGCAGACGACAACCTCTCAGATTGCGATTTTAAACTCTATCGGTCGTCTTCGTTTTGCTTTTCATACATTACGTTGCAATAGTCTCGGTTGCGTTTAAACCGGCCAAAATGATGCCGCCGCACACTGGTGAGCCAAGCGTGCTCAAAATTCAATTTTTAAAAAATGTGTTTTTTTGGGAAAATAAAAACACAGTTATATTCCCCATAAAATTCTACATTGGGGGATGATTTTTCAGCTCTCCACCATTTTTCGGCTGAGAGATATGCATGTCCAAACTTCACAAATCTGAACAATATTTTATTTTTTTTCAAAACTGAGAAATTCGAATATGCAATTCAAATTGTTATTGTAAGAAAGCGGTATTATATATCGTTATTTTGCTTTTACCATAACTTAAAATGAAGCTTCTTTATTTTTTTGGGATATTCTTTTTGGAATTAAGTGTTTTAAAAAAATTATGTTTAAAAAAACTAAACTAACCTATATTTTTTGCAAGTGTAATTTTCAAAATCATTTTTTTTATAAATGCGCAAAGCGCTTTTAAATTTGACACTACTGCAATAAAGTATGCTTCTTGCTTATTAAGAATCCGAGTTCAAAACCAAAAGAACTTTGCGCATTTTTAAATAAATTGGTTTTAAAAATTTCACTTTGATTTTAATTAAACACAAAAACATATACTTCTGGTTAAGTTTGATTCTGNTCTTCACGAAACTTGGCGCATAAGTTACCTTCATGAAAGGCATTGACGGTACCAAAAATAGTTGAAATCGGCCACTCCCTGGGCGACCTCCCCTGGACCTATAAAAACAATTTTAATACAAANAGTAAAGTATTGTGATTTAAAAATGCGTTAATTGATATTTTTTAGCTGAAAAATATAAATATTTTTAGTGAATATTTCATATTTAGTTCTAAGTTTTATTTAACATAAGGCACATCAAGCGATGGAAGCNGGGCGACCTCCCCTGGACCTATAAAAACAATTTTAATACAAATTTTAATTTCAACTCAAAAAAAGAAGGCATCTTCACGAAACTTGGTGCATAAGTTACTCTCATGAAAGGCATTGACGGTACCAAAAATAGTTGAAATAGTAAAAATTTTTAAATAAAAATTTTAATTCCAACTCAAAAAAAAAANATTACTTTAAAGAGACGAGATATATGTCATGTGATTTTTCAAAGCAATAAAACCAAGCTTTCTGGTAAATTTGAAGATTTACTTGAGATTTTATTCACGGAAAACATCTTCAGATAAACAAACGTTGAACCTTGCTCTAAAAAATTTTAAAATACAATTTACCAAAAAGTGGGNTGAAATATGTCGCAAATTTATCTAATGTTCTCTATGTCTACACATTCGCAAACAAATAATTATGATTTCTCGTTGTTCGCTTCGCGTTGCCGCAGTATTCGCCACAATATATAAAGGTCAATATATTTTCATAACCCTAAAAGTATTTTTTTTACAACTAAGGGCCTTATTCTATATCACGAACGATTCGTCTGCAGACGACAACCTCTCAGATTGCGATTTTAAACTCTATCGGTCGTCTTCGTTTTGCTTTTCATACATTACGTTGCAATAGTCTCGGTTGCGTTTAAACCGGCCAAAATGATGCCGCCGCACACNTTGGTTAAATGGCGACTACGCGTTCGATACACTTAGAACTACTTTAAATGTTGGTAGACCAAAATCGAATTTTGCTGAGAGTAGCCATCAATCTAAACGAAGGAAGACGTCAGAGGTATGTATAAAGTACATTTTTGTGCGTTATAAATATGCCTATACGTATAATATGAACTTTTTAGTTGCAATGAAAGTATTCATCACATGAACTCGCGTATGCTGCCCAAATGAATCTGAGGGCTTCTGAAAAGCCAGGGCCGGTAGATATAATAAAAAAATAGCTGATTCCAACGTTTCGGATGAGGAAAACAATAAAGTTTGTGTAAAAAAATTAACTGCATTTGATGCTTTGTCCTTAATTATTGAGTCACAGCTCTCCAGAAAGCAATACAATAATATTAGAAGATATGCTACGGAAGTGTTTCCTTCATACAAAAGCATCCAAAAAGAAAAGAAAAAATGCTACCCACTAAATGTAAAAGTTTCTGAAAGAGAAGCTGGCGTACCTTTACAAGATTTGTTAGACCACAGCTCCTCACGTTTACTTGAAGTTCAGCAAGATGTGTTAAATAATATTTCGACATCTGCTTTGGTTTTATATTCGAAATGGGGTTTCGACGGTAGCAGTGGTCACACACAGTATATGCAAAAATTTGTGGATGACAAAGCTGATGACAAATACATATTTTTAACATCTACATATAGTTCCATTGCGTTTAGTTGATAATAATAACCAAAGTGTTGTATGGCAAAACCCTCGACCTTCTTCCACGAGGTTTTGTTTTGCCTATTAAGCTGCAGTACAAAAAAGAATCAGAAGAACTAGTAAAGCATGAAAAAACTTATATTGATTTTCAAATTAATAGTTTACAACCAAGCAGTGTTGTTCTTAATGAATATATTTACACTATTGACCACAAACTAATGTTCACAATGGTAGACGGTAAAATTTGTAATTCTCTCTCCGATACCAAATCAGCATTAGTATGCTATTTATGCGGAGCCAGAAGCACGGAATTCAACGATATCAATAATGTAATATCGAGACCTATCAACGATGAATACCTTTCTTTTGGCTTATCTGTCTTACATTCATGGATAAGGCTTTTTGAGTGCTTGTTGCACATTGGTTACAAACTTCCAGTAAAGTCGTGGAGAGTAAATAAGGAGAACAAACACATAGTTGAAGCAAATAAGCAAAGAATTCAATCTGATTTTTATAATAAAATGTCCTTAATTGTTGACAAGCCCAAACCCGGCTTTGGTAACACTAACAATGGCAATGTGGCCCGAATTTTCTTTCAATACTAAGAGAAAAGTTCGGAAATAATTGGTGTGGACAAAAATTTAATAAAAAGACTGTATATACTATTATAAACTATTAGTTCTGGATTTGAAATTAGCGTGGACAAATTTAATGCTTTTTGTTTAGAGACAGCACATATGTACACTCTAAAAAGTGCATGTAAAACTACTACTGAAAAGTGTTTATTTTTCAACCAGAATCTGTTCAAGTATACGCACACAGATGTTCAAGATTTGATTTTGAACATGAGTTGTTTAAAATTACACATGAAATGTTTAAAATTACAAACATTTTGAAAGTAAAAATATATTTTTTACAAATAATAAATACTAAGTGCCAGGGGCGCACGCAGGAATATATTTTTGGGGGGACAGGGTTTATACTTCTAAATACATATATATCATCAGCAAATACTAAAAATTCGCTCTTTAAAATACATTTATGAAAGTTTTATTTACAGTACGAAATAAATAAATAAACTTTTTAAAGTATCATCAGTTGCATTTTATTTACATAAAATTTACAAAGAACTTTACATAAAATTTACAAAGAAGACATTTTTAACCGGCTTCAAAAAAGGGGAGGTTATCAATTCTTCGGAGTATTTTTACTTCTTTTATTTATTCCACCGCATAACTTTGCACCGCGTGAACCGATTCCAATAATTATTTTTTTTTACCGGAAAAATGGTACCTTAAGGGTCGTCTCGTAATTTGGTTTAGATCCGATCATTAAATCATGAAAAAATTAACGGTTAAAGATGCACTCAACTTTCAAAAGTAATACAAAATTTTACAAAAGAATTTTAATATAAATAAATTAAATAATTTCACGAAATTTTTACACTTTTTTATTAATTTTCGTCGATTTCTGGTTTCTCATTTTTTAATAATTCGAATAACGAAAATTTAACTGAACTTGAATATTTATCATGTAGCTCATTTTGGTGGAACGAATTCGAAGTTAGCAAATTAAATCTTCGAATGCTTATTAAGTACATATCAGTGGTAAACTTTTTTAGGCTGCAAAGTGTAAAAAGCAACTGAGTATGCATTGCATATTTTTAGGACAATGTTTTCATTCGCAGTTAAACTTTAAAGAGCTCTCAAGAAAAAAAGAAAAATACTTACAAAATGACGCACAAGAAATGGACAAGAAAATTTTTTCTTTCAAAATTTCTTATATCATAATAAATTTAGCCCCAAAACCACCCCTTGTGTGCGCTACGTGACAAATTTGATATGTAAAAGTAAACAGACAGTGTTTAATTTTACACATACTAGGAGAGGAAACTGGTTACCTCTCTTTATATGTGTAAATTTAAACGAAAACTTTTTAGAGGAAATTTTAAACATTTTATGTGTAAACTGTGAAAATGTGAACAATAAATGTTTAAAACTCAAAAAACAAATTTGAGATTTGTTCTACGCCACACATATGATAAGTAAAAGTAAGCAAGCAGTGTTTAAATTTGCATTCATTAAGAGAGGAAACTGGTTACGTATCTTAATATGCGCAAATTTAAGCAAGAATTTTTTAGAGTGTACACAAAATTATACCCGTGGTATCCCATGTCAACCACACTGCATAAGATTTTGATTCACGGTGGGAAAATAGTTAAGGAAGCTTTGCTTCCCATTGGGCAGTTAAGTGAAGAAGCCTTAGAATGTTCTAACAAGGACTTTAAAAACTTCAGGGAGAACTATAGCAGGAAAACGAGTCGCGCTGACAATTTAGAAGACGTTTTTAATAGATTGCTGGTCTCATCGGATCCTCTGATTACTTGCTCGCGCTTGTTGCCAGTGGTAACAAACCGGATATCTTATTTGGCTGAAGCAATGGAGTTAGTGGAACCTGAAGCAAATTGTATTAGTATAACTGAGATTGGATGGGACACAGATTCTGACTGTGGGGAATAAGTGCCACACTTTTCAAACATTTAAACGTAATTGAGCGCATTCATAGTGAAACAAAGACGAAACTAAAAATAATTAATTTTTTTTTTAATTTCTCATACAATATCTTGTCATCGCTGTTAACTTACTTCTAAGTATAGTGAAACCATTAATAAAGCTACTTTCGAAACGAAAAGACTTGTTCTTCTTTATTTTATTGTAACCTAAACTTACCTGTTTTTCAGTTAAAAAATTTAAATCATGTCATGTAATAAAATTAGCTTGGCATAAGAATCTGTAAAAAATTTACCACCAATGCGTTAAAATATGGTCATAAATGAGTTAAGTCAAAGTCATAAATGGGTTAAATTATTCATATTAATAAAAAATACATTTTCAAAAAAAACAGGTCACCAATGGGTTAAGACATGATCATTAATGGGTTAAGATGTCAAAAATTTACTTTACAAGTATAGATCAAGCGAGTGTGATGGAAAGAAATTGATTTCAGAATTTTGAGCACCACCTTATATGGGGCGGCCCCAGTGTGCGCCGGAGTAATTTTTTAAGCATTCCTCTGCAGACGAATCGTTCGTGTTGCCTATCGTCCGTGATGCAGAATAATATGGTAGACAGACGGAGAAAATTAATTTGAATTAATAAGCATAAATGCAAATTAAAATTTACCCTTACAGACGGCAGTAATGCGAATAAACCAGCCGCAAGGTCGTGGGTTCGAGTCCCATGGCCGGTATACTTTTTTTATTTCTTTTTCATTCTTTTTTTTATAAGTTCTATATTTTTTTTAAGTTACTTTCAGTTAGTTGTTGTTGAATTTTTAACAAAATTCATCTCTAAAAATTAAAATTAACTAATAGTAAAATAAGAAATGTGATATAAAATAAAGCAAATGAAAATAAAATAAAGTAAAATTAAATATATAAATAAAATAAAATAAAAAAATATAAAATAAATAATAAAAACAAAAAATTGTTCGCAATCGCTCCAACCGAGTATCGAACCTGGCAGCTACAGGCTTGTAGCTCGCAACTCTCACCACTCGGCTACCGCGTACGCGAAACTCGACTGCTTCGTTTGCTTACTTGTACAAAAGACAACAACTGGCCGTTTTTACCAGTGTTGTCATCGAAAATTTACCGGATCCGAGTTAATTCCCAAAAATTTCGTGCATTTGTTCGGCTGCTTATGCTCATTTAAAGAGGAAAATGCATGAGTTAAAGCAAATTAAGGCTGGTTATGCAAATAATCGAGCCCGTTTGTCTACCGTATTAGGCTGTAATATTTACTAATATTGCATTTATATCTAATCCTCTCTATGCCTACACATTCGTAAACAAAAAAATGTCACATGGATGTAAACGTTAATATGATCCTAAAAGCATGCTCAATTTTGTCAATTTTATTAAAATTTGAAGTGACTTTTCGTCATTTAAATCAGGTTTACGTCGAGAGGGGCAAACATGAGCAACAATTTTTTTCAGGAATCGATAGAAAATACTCCAAACTTTCATTTTATTAGTTAGAAGATGTAGGACGCTGTAGCACACAAACTTTTTGTCCATTGAAAGTAGCAAGGGTAGCATTTATGAAGTACCATTTTTTTTTTTTTTTTTTTTTTTTNTTTGGTCGACTGCACTGATTTTTTCTTTATTTAGTCAAGTAAGTGCTATATTGTCGTATAAACTCACAACAAAAACAGTATACATATATAAAAGTTATAGGGAAAATACATAGCTCAAGTTAGCAAAAATTCCAAGCAGTTTTAGTTGAATAAAATTTGTCTGGCATTATAATGAATTGTTCATATTAATATATTTCTTTATAAGACTGCATAATTGAAATCTGAAAATTAGATATTCAAAGAAATTAATTTTTTCCACGGCCGAACCACTGTGCGACCACTGTGTTGACCCAAACGACTTCACCAGAGCGACGTCGTAACGACGTCGATCCGATGAGAAAAAACAACATTTTGTATGGAAAAAACGACTTCGTTTCGAGTTCACGCAAACGACTTCGCCAGAGCGACGTCGTGACGACGTCGATTCGAACTCGTCTTAGCCCTGTGGCAAATTGGGTATATATATGTAAAGATATACCTATGCACATACATACATACATACATTTACTAGTATAAGTAGGCTGTGAGTAGAATGGTGTTTGCTTTCGTTAAGATGGTTTCAACTGATAACGTTAACTGGTCGCCGCCGCGAATTCGCGACTGTTGACCACATTGCCCGGTGCATACGAACGCCATGCAGCAAATGCCATACAGATTAGCATCAACAACATCTGTCTTTTCGGTGAAAAAAAAATTAAATAAAGAACGCAAGAAATCATAAGCTCATGTTGGAGTTACCTGTAGTCATATACAAACGTAGATACAAATGTATTTTACCAGGTACTTAGTATATTTTTCGATATGTATGTACCCATGCTATATGTATGCCCTTTGTGTACTGTTTGTACAAACATGGCTGGAAGCACGCGAAATCGTGGCATTTATTAATTCGCAACACGAAATGCGATGGTAGCCACCAAACAGTGGCCTAAGAGCCGGCACTTTGCACTCACTACTTGCCTGACTGACTGGCTGGCTGCCTGCCTGGAAGGCAACTTGACTGCAGATTGTTGACAACATGCAAAATGCCAAACCAAATTGAAAGCGCAAAGTAAAAGCTTTTGCCCTAACGTGCATAAAACAATTATAAAAAAGTGAAACAACAATAACAATGCCAAAAAATAATACATAAAACATAGCGCTGAATTAATAAGAAAAGCGTGAAAATGTAAATTCACGCTCACTCGACTGTGGTTGACAAAATTTTATGTGGCTCCAAGCGGCAAAAAAGCTGTAACATCATTGTATGCTGCAATTTTGCCACATGCCACAAAGTTCGGCAATAGTGGCGATGTCAGCAGTACCAAGAGGCCAATGATGAGTGCGGCATTCAGTAGCAACTGAAATAACTGAAGCGTGTACGATGTGGCGATACCTTGCATGACATTACATAGGCAGTGTATTAAAAAGTATAATTATTGAATTGTTTAAAAGGCTACCACTTAGCCAGTTGGAACCTAAAAATAGTTGATTCTGAGTAGTTGACCAATGACAATAGTTGATTCTTATAGACCATTAGCTTGATTTCTGTACTTTCTAAGATTTTTGAAAGTCTCAACTTTACTTAGGCGGCAGCATAATTCCTCAGCAACATTTCAGCTTTTATAGCATAACTGAAGCGTATTTTTTCGTGGTATGCATGAGGCATTTGACAAATTCTGTTTGGAAACATACAAATCGCCGCCGTTACTTTATTGAAATTACACTTGCCACTTCGCACTCTTGCATAAAAAACACGTATGCGGCATTATTAGTTTTTTTTTCGCTTCCTATATTTCTTTTTTGTTAGTATTTTCTTCTGTTTACGATTTAAAAAAAATTTAAAATTCAAACTACCAAAAGGTTAAAGAAAGTGACATCAAATTTCAAAATTTTAACTAACACACTCAAGCAATTGTCAAATATGGATACCCCCCGACCAACGTACACGAGAATCCATCGGTTTTAGAAATTTTTGTAACAATTTCACGTACAAAACTATTGAGAACGAGTTCCGAAAAATTATCGTAAAAGTATTACCTGTCGCTCAGATTGTGGCAGCAGAACTCTCGTTCTCGATATACATTTTCGAGAGCTTTTGCGTAGTGTTTTCGATAGGGAAACCGTATCTCAGGCGGAAGTTATTGCGATCCGTTTTGCTATCGAGAAATGAATGAAAACGTTAAGAGGTTGTTTCGCTACACCCATCGAGAGAAGAATCGTAAGCAAATTTTAAAATTACTAGTTTACGATAATTAGAGCTGTTCCATTTCAGTTTATTCCCATATAAAAAGGGTGCTTTTGAGATTTTAGGAGTTATTTTATATTTAACCTAATTGAAAATTACAGTAGTTCAATTTTCTCGTTTTTTAAAACAAAAATTAAGTTTATATATACATATTTAAATGCAATTTAGGTAAATTTTTTAATAATTAAATTAAAATTATGCATTAGTAAGAAATTATAATACGAATAGATGCAATTAAAACTTATAATTGTTGAACATCCTTTTCTATTCTTTGTTTTCGAACAGAAGTTATTTTAAAGTACCGAGATTCGGCAATGTATTGGCGTCATTTTCTTTCAGGCGGCATATTCTAAGAAAAGAAACTTTGGTTAGCTTTAATAAATAGGTAATTTATAACTACATAATTACATGGTCTCATTGGAGGGGATAAATACAGTCATTGTCACGCAATACGGAAGATGTGTAGCTCGAATTTTTGACTAAAGAGCGGTTTTCAAAAATTTCTACGTAAGGAAATGAAGTGATCTCTCACGAAAATGAATCTATAAGTAAATCTACATGCATTTTTTCTTTATAAAACGTATTTTTTGGGTGGTGTTATCACTAGGGAAGCAAATGAATTTGCCGAAGCGAACAGTTTGGAGAACGCAATTAAAACATGCATTAAGAGTATTCGCTTGTGTGTTCACCAAACCATTTGTTTCGAGAAATTAAGTGCCAGCTAAAATCATTCGCATGGCTTAGTGAAGGAGAATAACACATATGTACATAATAATAATAATAATATATTGGCGCTTACACATATGTTAGTGTTTGGCCGAGCTTCTCCTCCGACTTGTGGCGTGCGCCTTGATGTTGTCACACAAAGCGGAGGGACCTACAGTTTTACGCCGACTCCGAACGGCGATTGTATTTTTATGAGAGGTTGTTTTTCATGGCAGAAATACACTCGGAGGTTTGCCATTGCCTGCCGAGGGACGACCGCTGTTAAGAAAAAACCTTTTTCTATATTTTTTGCGTTGTTGCTTTGGTCAGGGCTTGAACCCAGGTGCTGATGAGTGAAAGCGCGCACTGCTTACCTCTACACCACAGCGGCCGACATACATATGTACATATGCATCTAATATCCTCATCAACATTTAGACCAATAATGTTTGGGTGACCAAGATATTAGGGGTATTCTCTGAGTTTGCAAAGCTGTCCCATACGAAAACCGGTTTTTACCGTGCAATCCGGGAAATATGTGCACCATGCAAGGCCTTTGCAAGACTCAGAGAATACCCCTATTATTTAGTTAAATAAATTTATTTGTTTTTTTATTCCTTTATACTTACTCTGATGTTTTGTATGGTTCCTTAAATCGTTTGTATAAAGGCATTTACCTCCAACGGGATTCTTGATTTGTGCTATTTGTGGATAAGGATAGTTAGCTTATTAGTTTGAATTATTTATCCTGCAAATTAGTTGCTATACTTACTGAGATTTATTATATGGTTCCTTAAATTGTTCAATTCGAATTATTTTATTAACACGTTTAAGTTTTTAAAGTTTTGAAAATATTTCACGAAATATTTACTAAAGCGATGCCTCCTCCTATATACTTTCTCGAATATCTGGTCCGACAAAAGTTAGAGAAAAATTATAAAACGAATATATTCTCGATACATTCAACGGATAGAAAATCAAAAATACAAACTTCCGTTTGAAATACGAGCCTCTTAGGTGAGGCGGAGCTTGAGGGTAAGAGAAACTATCGTTAAACTCGTAACATCCGCTAACATACGTTTCTTGGTCGGGTGGGTATGAGAAAAATTAAATGTCATTACTTGGCACACTGTATACACTGTATACACTGTGGTAACATGTTTCTCTTTTCAGATACCAGCAATAGTCCGCTAGCATGCGCAATTTAATTGTACCCTCAAATCGTTTCTCTACCGCTTCCATTTCCTGATGCATCCTCTCACCTTGTTCATCACTTAACTGACCGAAGTTCTCAGGAAAATAACTTAAATGTGAATGTTGAAAATGAATTTTGTTTGACATTTTACACCCCATATCAGAATATGCATTAAGAAACTCGTCAACGACTTTGGCGTAATTTGCACTTATTTTATTGCCAAGGAAATTTTTGGTTAGGCAAATGAAGCTGTCTGCTCTTTTTTCAACTGGACTTAATTAGATGCGAAATGTTCGTCTTTCATTACCTTGCGAATTAGGGGTCTAACAAGTATACCTAAGGTTAAAGATTTACATATACAGTATCCTCGTTTGATAGAATATGATAAATACCTTCTTGCTAACGGAACCGACGAAATTTCATTTTTGGTGTGCAGCAACACTACCTTTAAGCCTAAATATATGTATATTTAGAAGATTATTTAAATATAAGCATTTGGGAAGTCTTCATAAATAAAAAACGTTTCATTCTTTACTATTGTTTGAGCCATCAATAAAAAGTCTCCACTCCTCCGTTACATAATTGGGACCAAACAGTTGCGGTACATCTGCGCAATAAGCGAGGTTGTGGCTACCTTTGTCCATTTAGAACACCTGCATGTAGTTTTTCCGATCATCGTTACGGTTACGAGTAATTTTAAAATCATTTTCCAGTAAATTCCACTGTTTCAATCTAAAAGCCAGCATCTCGGTTTGTCGGTGCGATAATTGCAAATCCCGCACAATGTCTGCGTCAGACACAAGATGTTGCTCGGTCGAACGGCAGCCAAATGTGATAAACTCATGCTTGAAATACAATACCGGCGAACGGCAAACTTCGCCGAATTGGGCGATGCTGTCGTTCACCGTTCGCCCAGCTATTTCGCCTACTTAAACAGAATTAGAGCGGTAGCGAAAACAGCTGATCCCATTTGGTCGCCTTTATAATTTGGGTGACCATATTTAGAAAAAACTAAACCATATTTAGAAATGAGGAAATGATAACAAATATAAATGTAAAACAAAGAAAGATTATTATAAATAATTTGTTTCAAGCCAGATTTAACGAATCCACAACTATATTTTTCAAACAACAAAAAAAAAATCGTGTTTAGGTTGTTTTCTTTTTAAACTTTGAAAGCACAAAACAAATACGGCCACCTTTGGCACGCACAGCTGTCATCGCCCAGCAGAGCGATAGAAATAAATCTATCGCCATGAAACGCCGCCAAGTGAACTTCGCATTTCGTTTTGGCTGTGTTCAATTTCATATGCTTGCGGGTGTTCTAATTTTGACAGCGTGAATTTCGCTGTGGTGAGTTCGCCGTTCGCCGGCATTGTATTTCAGCTATCATCGTACTTTTTGGTACCAATAACGTTGTCATCGTCATCGTGGTAGTCACTAGTTGACGCTTTTTCTTTGTTAATGACCGATATAGGCTTCGTTACGGATTTAACATTAGTATATTGCACAAGATGTCGTGTTTTATATTTGTGTCCACAAAAGTTTTGTTAAACAAAAATAACAGTTTTTTGTGAGTGGTATTTCCGATAATACCATAGCATTATAACTAAATAAGGGGAATCTTTTTTTTTTTTTGTTACAGGTGCACATGTACACATAATACGTATTCTGGTTCATACTACCGAATTTTAGTAAACGTACAGTAAAAACACATGGTGAACCATCAACCAATGCTTTATTACTTGCAAGTTTTAACCTATGCTGCTTATCTGTTAGCAATCCACAGATATCACAAAAATTATTTTTCTTATCGCACATTTTTTTCTTAAGAACATATCGACTGCTGAGTGGAAGATCGACCTATCTCGGCAGCCAGTTCGAAAGCACCCCATCTCAAAAAAACTTTTCAAAAACGTCCTATTTCAGAATTTGTTTGAAGAACGCCCTATTTCAGAATTCGTTTCAAAAACGCTCTATCTCAGCTGCCGATTCAAAATCGCCCTATATCAGCACATTTTCAATATATTTTGAAGTGAGATAGGGCATTTTTGAATCGAATTCTGAAATAGCGGTTCTTCAACCAAATTCTGAGGTAGATTGTTTTTCAATAAAATTCTGAAATAGGGTGTTCTTGAAAAGTTTTTTGAGATAGGGCGTTTTCGAACTGGCTGCCGAGATATGTAGGTCGATCTTCCACTCAGCAGTCGATATGTACTATGTATATCGAAAAAATTTCACAACTAAGAAGACATTCTACACTTTCAAATAATTTAGAGAATAATTGTGAAATAAAAACATCAGAAACAGCAATTCTAAATACTTACAAAGTTGATTTCTGAAGTCAAAGTTAATCTTATATAAATGGCGTATCACATTCAAATTACAATTAAATGTAGTTTTATAATTTGTAAACAGGTATATTTAAGCTAAGCACGCCGTCTTGTTAAATCGATATCCGGTAAACTATATACCGTTATAAGCGGTATATCAAGATTCATAAAAGAAAATTTAACCCTCGTTAACAGTTTTTTGACCATAGGTCAAGATTTTGAGGGTATATTTGAAATTTCATGTTTGCGCTTTTTCATTACTCAACAAGATCTACAATGTGATATGTCTCGTACCAAGTTTATTTCAATGTTACACAGTGTTATTTTAGATAGGAGAATGAAAATGTGTACATTATGAGTTCTTTTCCAGGAGACGTCAGATAAAAGGCGATCTTTGTCTTAAAATAGAATTGTTTGTATAATTTTGGTCACTAATTAAATAGATATATGCCCTGCAGTGAAAACCCAAACCAGTTAGAAAAAATACTAGTTTATAAACTTGTATGTGCCTACCAGTTCGACATTTTCTAAGAACTTAAGCGTTCAGCGACATCTGCCTTTGAATTGCCAAAGCCTAAAATAAAACGCAATTAATTGCTTTTCTTACACATGTCGGCTGTGGCGTCACGTGCAGACTACTGGTTCTGGTTCTGGGATCGCAGGTTCGAGGCCGCTTGGAGGTGGTTAAGATTTTTAAAGTTAGAGTAGAAATAATTATTTCAATTTAAATATAAATAACAAACTTAAAAATCTAGTTGCATTACAAAAAAAGAGAAACAAATATAAAAAAAATATTTTTTTTTAAATTAAATTTAAGAATAACAAAAAAACCCTAAATAAACGAAATATTATAAACAAAAAAATAAAATAAAAAAATTTTCCCTGCACCAGGGCTTGAACCTGGTGCCTCAGGCATACCACGCGAGTGCTTTGCTTTGTCGGCCATTGCGACTGTTGGAGCGCCGCGAGCAAAAAGGCATACTAATGCTTTTCATGGGGGATGAATTGGCCGACTATCTCATCAACTGGTATGATGCTACTAGTATTCCTACTAGTAGATGCTGATGCATAGCCTGACAATTGACATCTCGTAGGACATCGCAATGTTAAAAATACCAGTCGCTAACATTGAAAAAGGATAGAACGTGAACTAGTTGAGCTGAAACGCAAACTGGTAGAATTCTACTTCACAACTAGTAGCTTTCCCTGCAGGGTGTATATACTCTTTATTACCAATTCTGGGGCTCGGGCGTCTGAGTATTTAGGCCAGTCATTTAAAGGCTCCAATTCAAACCTCTATAGCAATGGACAAATCGACCTCTTGCAAATCTTTATTTTGACTTGATGTTGGTGGAGTGGCTGATGCTTTGTGGAAGAACCGGAGCTTTACCGCTTTTTGCTCGATAGTTTACGCACTTTCCCTAAAGCTTACCGCTAGGATATTTTTGACATCTCGGAGAACAAACTAGCATTTCTATGAAAGAAATAAAAAGTATAATTAAATCTCAATAATTTTTGAATGTTTCATAAAAGTAAAGTAAGTACTTTTGAATCAGCTTCATTTGGAAATATTAATATAATTTCTTCAATAAATTTGTTAAAATCGGACGAGCTTAGCTTTATGTTGATAAAAATGACTTCCTCGACAATGATGTTAATGAGTTCATCCTGGTTTGCGTTTCCAAATTGCTGTTTTTTTTTTAAAGCTTTGAAACAGATTTGCCTTTTGATATTTCCTGGAGTAAGTTTGCCCAAATCTGCATATATTAATGGAATACATAATTATACTTGCATGTATATATTTATAGCTTCAATTTAAATCAGCGATTTTATGTTATATCAATTTATCAATAGTTTATTTACCTTACATATTCGATGATGACTGACTGGTCATATGTGAATAAGATGAATTATTGTTAAGCAACTCGCTAACATTAAATAATCCATTAGATTAATGCTTCCTTTTCCCTCTTCCTAAATAATTTCTCACGGGATTCAGACCGTAATCCAAGAGAAGCAATCGCTTTCATTATGTATCGACGCGTAAATATCCGAGGCCGGTATACAACTAAAACATATCCCTAATGTACATAAATTCAAAACGATCTGTAAAGTTCTATGGTATGATCGTAACATACCTTTTAAAAAATGTGCAACATCCACAAATTAAAATGCCTTAAGGAGCCGCGTTAGTTCTTGGTCATCTCCAGTTATTACGCTATTTTCCTCAGCCGCCAAATTTTCTTGCTCAATTTGCGCTAGTTCACTTGTATACTTAATACCATAAATGCATTGTATTTCTTCGATTTTCACATTAACGTATTAAATAAGTACACACACTATTCTTTCACTCCGAACGGTTTGCTTTCGTGTTGCTGAATGAAAATCGTAAATCAAAATATCTCAACCTTAATTTAAGATTTTCACCATTTTGAATCAAAAATGCACTTTTAGATCAACATTGCCACTTTTAATTCAAGGTTTTTCATAATTTAAACAGCATTGTTTAATTCAAAGGTGAGCATTTTAAGATTAAGTACGGTCGTATTTTACAATATGTTTTTTTTCTGAGTGTACTGGGCTATGCATATCCCGCAAACTCTTGTTGCTAATCCATTTCCTTATTCAACCTACTACCATCAAGTGCAGCTGATGCATCGCTATTTATTGGTTATTATTAATTCTGTACATCAATTATAAATGGTCTATAGTTTTTGGGGCAGGCCCATCCTAAACTATTTATCTGTCATTTTTATTGTAGCGTATTAATACCTATTTATATCATTAGTGTTATTGAGCTTTTTATCACGATTTTAATACACCCACAGTGCTTGTAAAATAATATTTAGATAAAAAATAAAAATACATCACAAAATATTTGAAATACAAATACATTTGAAAATAATTTTGAAATATCCAAATGAAGGAATTTGTCAATTGTCAGAAAAGCAATGTCATTGTACAGGAAAACTCGATATGACGAATATTGAAGAATAAAATAAGTATTTAAATTACAAATACTGCTAAAAAAAAGTATTTACAATATAAATACCAAATATTTTTGTATTCACAATACTATGGAGTCTGCGGTAGCTCATCCGAAGGTCGCATGGCGGCCGGGTCTGCAGTTCCCATGCCCAGACAGCCGCACCGACGTCCCCAACCCAATCTCTTCTTTTTTCCCCGCCAACTTATTCCCAACATATTCCCAACCACAGTTCTCCTCTCCTTCCTCTTCAATGTACCCTCCGACGACCGGGCAAGGTCGGTTATATAAGTGCTGTGCATACTCGTGACATCAAAACGCAATAGGAATAAAAACGAAAACAATTACAAAAAATTTTACGGAAGGAGGGATGTCTCCTAGTTTCCAGTTTCCAGTTAAGGCTCTTCTCGCTTTGCGACATTACACCTTCCATGTTCCTCAAAGGCTGCGTTGGGTGCTCCAGGGAGCACTCCGAAGCCAGAAATGAGGAAAACCACGTCCCTGGGGTGGCACTCAAGTCGAGGTATAACAGGGCTCTCTTAATTCTTGACAATATTTCCAAGAATGCAGCAGCCGGTACTGTGCACACGAAGGATGAGGAAGACAATCAACAATAAGGGGGTGGACGACTACACTTCGAGAATGACAAGGAAGCCTAAGGCCTTCAAACGAAGTAGATCTAAGGAACAGTTTATATCATAACCAGATGAAAAGAAGACGGACACGAAAAGCACGCCATAGCAAGAAGAACCGTTGGCGGTACTGTAAGGAGGCTAGGGATCACCATCAGGTCGGATTTGTCGACAAAGCCACAGGCAGCGGAAAGGCGGCTCAGGATAGGCGGGTCGAGATCGAGCCAAAACTCTCTTAACGGCTGGGCGACTACCTCTTTGAAAATCCGGGCAACCCTATTCCAGAATATGACTCCAGTTAGTCCCTGAAGGGTTGTCGGATTTTCAAATGTGGAGATGACATTTCTAGGGAATCCTCATCAAGAGCGTAGCCGGGCTCGGCAATGACTGGCAGGGTTTTAAGGTCGAATTAATCCTAGCCAAAGAGTTACCTAGGAAAGCCATGTCCCGCATTTGGCTGCCGACAATTTAATACGGTTCCTGCAATGGTAAAATATGCAAATACCCATGAGCGACTGGGAAGTCATTCGTTCAGGAAAGCCTCTAGAGGTTGTGCAGAGCTTTTCGTATCTTTAAAGACTTAATTTAATTTACGAGAATAAAGCAACGATGCTTAACACGTTCAAAATACTTGGCCAAAAGCGAAAAAGAAGTACAAAAAATGTCGCGCAGTCTCATTCTCTTCAAGGTACGAAGAACAAAAGGGGGTTGTCATCTATGCCTATCAAGTGTTTGTACAGTGCTATCCTCTCATTGAGGCAAATACCTAGGAAGACCCTCTGAGAATGGGGGCAACATAGTAATCGATGAGCGACATATTCACCAGTTTCTGACAGTGACTTCGATGGCCGAAGGTGGTAGTGCCAACTGGTTGCGGACCAAGGAATGCCTGGTCTGAGCTTTCATGGTCTAGCTAAGGCATTTTTTCCAACATAATTCAGTTGAGACTTTCATTGCCGAATTAGTTTGGGAGTAGTTAGAGGGCTGGTCAATGACCGTGAAATACCGACGCATGTTCCCCCAAGAAGGAAGTGAAGACCGACCGGGTAGGATCAAAGCCAATCCCCTCTCCTCCAATATGTTGTACCCGGTGTATACGCTGGAGAATTGTGTAATGGTTGGACCCGCCATGTACTTATCGTGTGGGTACCATCATATGGAGTACAATCCTTAAGTTATCCATTACACGGGTTGATAGATTAGCCCTACTCCCAGTGTGCAGTTTAGTCTGCTGTTAAGGTGGTCTTCCCGTCATCCTCGTAGATCTCGAGCCACACTAATTCCATTTGGGTCACTCGCACCAGTGGATTTTAGTCGCCTTTGACGACAAGCATGCCTTACTGTCCCCTACTCCGCAAGTCCAATATCTAAAACTTACTTCAGTAGCTCATTACAGTAACTATTTGCAATACTGTTGAGGAGTAGTAAGTCGGCTCCCTCCCACTATTTTAAGAAATTTCACTTTACCAATTCTGTAGTTGCCTAAGTCTACAACTCGCATTTCGCACAAGTGTTACCGCATAACAAGGGCTCGAACGGCGATCGTTGAGAGACAGCTGCCACATTCAGTAACTTTTTATCCCTATCCCAAACTTCAGATGCTTCAAGAGATCAGAATGATGTTGGAATAATTGGTTTGGTATTTTAAAAGGACCACGAGTGGAGTCTCGGCTATAGCGGTTTCTACCAAATGTTCGTATCTTCTTTTGAATTCAAAATAATCAACATTCTTGTGCCGAGTTTGCACTATGCCGGATTTATACTGGGAATTATCTAAATGGTAACAATTTTAAAAACAAATTTCGGTATTAAAATGCGGTTGTGTTACGTTAACACGTTAAGCAAGTTACGTTACAATTATTTTTCGTCGTTCATTTCAATTCCTAGTGAAAATTCGGCTTTAGGCATTAGAATTACCATAGATGTGTGCCGTTTGCAAAATGTCATGAGCAATCAGATTAAATAACTAGTATTCTGTAAGTAATGGCTCGAATACTTTCCAATTCCAGATTTGTCGTCATTCTTTGCCCAGTGTAATACCTGCATTATCTATATATTAATACGCTAACATAAATTTTGTCTCCGTTCGTTTGGCGATTCTACCGAACCGATTTCAAAACCAAGAACACCGTTGGAAATGCATTTTTCCGTAGATGAGCAGAGTTTTTATGGTTTCACAATTGGTTGAAAATTACGGCCAAAACCGTCGTTTAAACATTTTCGAATTGTGTAAACATGTTGCTGCAACATGTTCAATTTGACATGTTTCGCCTGTTGTTTCACTACACATTTGAAATTAAGCTTTGAAATAAAGATAAATATGAAGATGAAGAAATAAATGATAACGATGAAGTCAAAAAAAGAAGGCAAAAGTGAAGATAAAGACGAAAATGAAGACAATGACAGATACATAAGAATTAGAGTAACTAAAAGGGTAAGAACATTTCTTGAATTTATGAGTGAAACTTCTTTAGCGGCAGTTGGTGGGTTGGGAGTAAATTGTCAAATCCAAGGGGAATAATGCACATGGAAATAGTTCTCAGCGGTTTAGCGGTTTGAGAATAAAAACAAAAACAAAGATGCCTAGAGGTACAGGCAAAAACGAAGATCAAAGTAAATTTAAACACTTTAAGGTAAAGGTGAAGAGGAATATGCAAAAATAAAGATAAATATAAAAAAAGGATGAGGATGAAGATCGATATTGTTATCGATATAAAACTCGATATTCTTATCGATATAATAATCGATATTGCTATCGATAAAATAATCGATATTGTTATCGATACTGTTATTGATTTAATAACCGCTATTTCAATCGATATAATAATCAATATAATAACCGATATTGTTATCGATACAATAATGGATATTGTTATCGGCATTATCGATTAAATATGATTTATGATAGCATTATATGTAATACGTACAATAATCGATACTGAAGATTGTTGTATTTATCGATGAGTTCATCGACTTTACAATCGTTGTATTTTTCTATCTTTATGGATATTGTTATCGGTATTTTTATCGACACAGTTATCAACAGGGTTATCGATATACTAATCGGAACATGGAATGTGATCACATTACATGGCAACACATCATCAATGATATTACATCACATAATATGATATCACATCACACGATATCACGTGACATGACATTATATGATATTACATCACATTATATGGCATGACTTCACATGACTTGACATCACATGATCTGACATCGTATGACATGACATGGCATGACATCCTATCACATCACATAAAATCACGCCACATCTTATCACGTCATCGCACCTCATCTCATCTACGTTAATAGAAAAAGAAAAGGATATAAGCAAAGATGTGAAAGATAAAAGCAAAGATGAAGACCAAGGTAAAGTTACCGATTTCAAAACCAAAAACACCGTTGGAAAGGTAATTTTCTGTAGATGAGGAGAGTTTTTATTGTTTCGAAATTGGTTGGTATATGGTTGTTTTTGCAACCTGTACAATTTAAGCTGTTTCGCACTTTGTTTTACTTCGTATTTGAAATTAAAGTTTGAAATAAAGATAAATATGAAGATGAAGAAACAAGTGATAACGATGAAGACAAAAAAAGGCAAAAGTGAAGATAAAGACGAAAATTGAGATAAAGGCGAAAATTGAGATAATGAGAAATACATAAGAATTAGGTTAACAGAGTTGAAATCTGATAGGAATCGAAATAAAATCAGCCATAAAGGTTACTGAAATTTATCGAATCATCGAAGTTTATTTTCGCAACGTATCGAATTATTCCAACTGATCAATGTTTACTGAGTTGTCGAAATTTATAGACACAGAAACTTAGTTGTCCAAATTTACGGATAGCTATCGAGCTATAAAAACATGTGGGATTAACGAAATTTGTCAAGTTAAAGAAATGTATCAAGTTATCGATATTTATTGAATTATCATTATTTATTGACTTAACGAAATTTATCGAGGTGTCGTAATGCATGGGGTCCTTTCAACTTACAGAGTTATCGATAATTATTGATCTACTGAAATTGGTTGATTCAACGAATCGAAGTTTATGGAATTTTCAAAATATATCCATTTATCGAAATTTCAAGGTTATATAAGCTTATCGACATATCACTGCTTATCGAATTTAATCGCCTTAACAAAGTGTAACGAGTTATCAAAATGTTTAGATAGTTTTCGAAAAATGTGGAGATGTCAAAAGTAAAAATTTATAAAGGCATCCAAAGTTTTAACATTTTTGAGTTATCGAAATTTATCGAGCCATCGAATTTTACAGTTATCGAAATTGGTCGAGTTAACGAATTTTATTGAGTTATCGAATTTTAGTGTTCTTGAAATTCATCGAACTTTCGATATGTATCAAATCATTGAAATTTATCGATAAACTTGAAAGTATCGGGTCAATCCGAAGTCCTGCCGAAATCCTCCAAAGACCTTCTCAGATAAAAAAAAATTGCTACGTGTTAAGTTAGTAAACCCCTCCAAGGCTTCTACAACTAGAAAAACTGTCGAATTTCGACAGTAACTGGCACTCTAGTATCATAATAAAGCTTGAAAGGTTTGAACCATAAGGCAAATCGATTCATATACATACATTGCTGACGAGTATGGTATACAAAAATAGCTGTTGTTGGAGCGGCTTTTCCTTTAACTGTTGTTTGGTGTACTGCTGGTTGACTGCTTGTCAGTACCAACGTTGCTCATTTGCCACGCCTGCCTGTTTAGCACGACTGCACGACGCCCGTTTATCCTTCGCTCACAACAACCACAGTGGAATCACCAGCCATCCGCCATGGCCGCCTTGGTGCATGTGCGTTACCCTTTGCCTGACGATTCGTTTCGTCTGGTTTCATTTCAATCTAAATGCAAAACTGCAACAAAAGCACAAAGCAAGGCGATTGTGAAAAGCGACGAATGAACGCAAATTTATTTATAATGTCTTTCTTTCATGCATATTTAATGTCCACGCAGTCTACCCCAACACTCCGTATAACAATATTGCAAGATGCACATACACTTTTGTACACTAACCTAGAAGTTTGCGCCTTTTGAGGAGTCACCAGTAGCCGTTACCATTTCCATATCTCGATGTTGCATTATTCTTTTGCCGGCTACAAGCATTGCTTGTCGCCAACTATGTTCATACATAGGGTGGACCAAATACGCACATGAAAATCAACTTTTTGCATATTATTGCAATTTTATTTTCCCCATGCAAAACATCCCTGCAAAAACAGTGACTATCATTTGACAACTCATTTGAGTGGAAAGACATAGAGATTTCTGTCACTGGCTACCTACAAGTTTCTATCAAATTCTAAAGGGCAGTGTGAAAAATCTGATGTAAACATTTGTGTTCCATCTTCCTCCGACTTATGACATTATTTAGTTGTCTCTTTTTAGCCAACGCAAAATTTGTAAATGTGTTAGTAAGGTAAATGAGAATGTGTTAGTTTCCATCACACAATTCTTGTAGGGATATGTATAATCAAAAGGCTGGCACACAGTGGTCTGAATACCAAATATAGGTGGGCAAAAGTCGGAAAATCAAAATCTTTAAATAATTATCTTTTTATATTTTTATGTTTTCTTATATGTCGTGCATCTGGTTTTCTATGACTTCACCACTAAAATAGTTAGATATGGCTTTATCAGTGCTTTAAGCGGCACACACTCACGCATAGGTGATCTTGCCCCGTAAATCATATATTTACTTGAACGCAGGTAGTGGTCTATAAAATTGACATATTTTAATCATTCCTCTATCAGTTTGATAGCCTGATTTACAAACTATAGGACAGTGTAAACTATTTTACCCTCTTTCCAATGATCATATTTAAAAATCGCCAACAAATGGTAGTGTTTGCAAATTTATATATTACAAAATGCAAAATGGTAAAAGTTAAATTGTGCGAATTTGTGTGGTAAATTGTTAAATTTAGCTCGTCATATCCGTTATTACTTTTTTGCACTTTTTGCTTCTTTTCGATACATTAAGTTTTTTCTTTTTCGATATATTCAGCGAGCCATGTAAGAGTTATTGTCAGCGAATTTTTGGACTTTTTTATATTATTTCTGAATAATTTTAATTTATTTTAGATCTACAATGTACCTATATAGATATATATATGTAAAGTTGTAGTTTTGAAAATGGTTTATTCGTAAGCAAATATAATCACAAAAAAACAATTAAGTGGAAATGTGATTAATTAAAGATAACTGCCGCAAGAAGTACTTACTTTACTTGTGGGGCTTCCACAGTAGACAACGACAAATTTTATTAGCACTTTCAATTCTTCTGCCCAGTTTTCATTATTGATACCTTTTTCAACAATTCGACTATTCGAACCATGTTTTGTTTTCTCCTTTTATATGTGTGTATGATTAAAAAAAATTAAATTTGATTCACAATAAAATGTTTCCTACTTTAACTATACAAAACTAATTATCTGACATTGCCATCTCCAAACTCACTTAATTTTAAAAGACTGTATAAATCAATTGACATTTTAAAATTCGAAATTTAGATTCGAGAACCGGAATCAGGAAAACAAAAATTGGAATAGCCTAATATACCAACATAAACCGAATCGTTGCAACTGCCATCAACAACACCTTAACCGTCAGGAGGCATATAAACTTCACCAACCAGCATTCTCTGCATCATAGTTGCCCGAAGGCTCCCGGCTAAGAAGCAGTACATTCAAATATGTTGTTCTTATTGTGTTTTTTTTTTGGGGATTTTCTTTTTCATTTCCTTGAGCATTTTTTTTCTCTTCTTGCTACCGACATATTAGGGGTATTCTCGAAGTCTTGCACGATGCACGGATTGCACGAAATGCAAAAATACTATTCCAAATTTCGAAGAGTACGAGAACACCCCATTGCAAAGTGGTAGCATGCATGGGGAGCAAGCAGCGAAATTATGTATCAAATACAATAACAAGAGACAGCAAAAAAAAATTAAGTGAGCGAGATGAGAGGAATGAGAGAAATATGTAGCAATTCCAACAACAAAACAACTAGCACAGGGTCGCTATTATCTTGCTATGCTATTTTGCAAAATATATACATGGGTTTCGACGTTGCATATTTTGCAGCGATAGGAAATGTTGTTTCCCATGAATTTTCTTGTTGTGTGTTTGCAATTTATGCAATCCGTGCAATCCGTGCTACGTGCAATGGCTTTGCAAGATTTGGAGAATACCGCTATTATGTTCATTGGGTAATAGCGCTCATAGCATATGTAGGTTTGTTTTCATATGTATGTTTTAAAAACTGTATTTGTCTATTTTCTACATTTGGTAAAGTTTACACATGTACATACATATGTGCATATATTGGAATGACATCAAGGCTCTGTTTCGTATAAATATTTCATTTGGATTATCTGAGGGCAAGCAAAAATTTATCTAATACAAATATAGATTTATTAGAATTTGTGCAACAATATTAGGACTAGATAAAGCGATGCATTTCACCACTGGAATATTGCTTACCCCAAGAACGAGGTTTCAAAGTACAAATGCATGTATGAATTTTCTGTTTCTTATTTAGGACTCCTAGCCATGAATCAAACATTGATTTGCGCAGAGTCACTAAGCCAATTTTACTTACCACACTCAGAAAAAAAGTTAGCCAAAAATATTTCTCTCTACCCATTATTTGGAAACTATAACCAAATCATGTGTTGAGAAAAACATATTTAGTTGACTTAACTAAACTCTTTTCTCAGTGAAGAGGTGGGCCCAATCACGAAGGCAGTTTTTTTTCCATAGCGCACGTCACGTACGTCTTTTCGACGAAAGTATTATTCAAAAACACATATTCAGATGCCTCATCAAGAAGAAAAGTTGGTATATATCCAAGCTAAATAATATGTTAGTACATACATACACTCAAAAAAAAACTTATCTTAATTGAAGAAAAACAGAAAACAAAATGAAGAAAAATGGGAACGAAATATCACTAAAAAAGTTGTACCCTCGGTTCCATATTTTCGTGTACGATTTCACACACAGAAAAATTATTCATTCGGGAGAATTTTTTACTTATTCGGAAGAATTTTCTACCTTTAAGTAAGGAAAGTTTTCTTTCATCCAGAGGTGGATTTTTGGTTCAGTGTATGTACATGCTGCTTAGTTATGAGTATCGCTGATTATAATTTTCTGTACTTTATTTTAAATTTAAGCTTTCATAACCCCATTTACTTTTATTAATTTCAACCAAGGAATGAAACTGAAAACATAACCGATTCATCTTTTTATTTCAAGACCGAAACCGAAACTAATTTTGAGGAACGAAACCAAAACCAACACACTTTGAAAAACCGAACCCGATACCGTAACATTATTTTGATTCGGTTTCATTCCTTGATGTCAACCTATTTTTTTTTTGTACTATAAAATATGGCGGATCTTACTGTACTAATGCCTTGGCAATAAATGAAATGAAATGAAATTGCATATACATAAGATTGACGAATGTCGGAAATCTTTTCAATGCCTAGTTTCTTGTCCAGTCAGTAGATTCCTGCAGAGTGAATAACTCAGTGAGAAGGGATGTTTGCATGTATGTATTTATATATAAAATAAATAGTTACTGGTTCAAAAAGTAGTTGGTAGGCACTGTGGCGAATGATAACCAGTGACAACCATGCAGAGTCCGCAATAAAATCCGGAACCATTGTCCGAAGGATGCATCAGACTAGGTGGGCAGACAGCTGTGGCGTATGGTAACTATATGTGTCTACCACCTCTGCCTGGTTTTAAGCCATGAAGAGTACGCCATAAACTCTAGACGAGTTGTCCAGAGGATGTATCAGATTGGGCTGAGCATCGGTTAGGTTTACTTAAAAAGGGGGCCAATGACCACTGACCACAGGCAATCATATATTACCACCTCTGCGCGGTTGTAAGTCTTGCAGAGTTCGTAACCAACTCCAGACGAGTGGCCTCAGGCTAGGCTGAGCATACTTTGAAATGACTCAAAATTATAACTTAAGAAAGTTTTTTGCATGGCAACTGAGAAATGCATGTGCAAAATTTTCTTATATTTCACAAAGAACAAGCTGAGAAAGCCTTTTAATAATAATAATAGATTGGCGCTTACACATACATATGTTAAGCTAGTATCCCACTATCGGAGCAAATAACACAACATGTACAGATTTCGTCGTGCTTGATTGGTACATATTTAAAAAAATTTGTAAAACTACTTTTTAAGTGGTCCCATTATCAACGCCTATTGTGACAATACAGGGGTAGGTACTCGAAGTGTTAGCAATTAAAAATGCTATAATTTTGTCTATTCTAATTTATTTTTATTCAAAAACATCAATGCATCAGAAGAAGTAGTCAGGGTTTAAGAAAAATGTATTATTGTGCAATGGGGTATAGTCATGGAGTGCAATGGGGTATAGTCATGGAGTGCAATGGGGTATAGTCATTGCGCTGGGTATGCAGTTACAGTTGCATAGCTATACTCAATCCCGACTCTTGCCGCAAGAGTCTTGCGTCCTCGTTCGCGCACTCTGGGCAACGTGAGCAACCCATGTTCGAGATGCGGTAACCAATCCGAGTGGAGCCTTGGGTCACGGCAGAAAGAGAGGGAGCTTCGGTGGGACCACTCCGACTTATTCAGTTTAAGGGCTCACTGAAGTCTGCAGAGTCTGTTCACCAGTAGATGCGGCTGCAAGCGGGTGTCTGCTTGGAGCAAGCGGCTCGCTATATAAACGTGTATTTGGTTGCGAAACCACCCCCGTCCCAGTAATGGGTTGTGCGCTGGGCTTGGGACCCGCCACGTAAAAACCACTTCCAGTGAAGAAGCAAGGCAAAGCCTCGGATGAGACCCCCCCTTATGATGACGACCACGGCAAATGTTTAAAGGACTACGATTTGAGGGCATGCACCTGGAATGTCCGGACCCTTAATGGGGAAGGTGCCTCTGCCCGGCTGGTTGATGTCCTCGAAATACTTCCAGAGATATGGACTGTGAAAAATTTCATTCGTATGGGAGGTGCCACGCCCCCTTTTTCGTTATCCCCAGTTTTTTTGGAGGTGGTAGGGATCGATCTCATATAACCCCTCACCAAATTTCAGAT
>NW_016157254.1:325179-352102 GCF_001687245.7 Rhagoletis zephyria | reverse complement strand
GTCTAACATAAATACTTCCAGAGATAAGGACAATGAAAAATTCCATTTGTATGGGAGGTGCCACGCCCCCTTTATATATCAAAATATTTTTTACCCTGTGACCATCCCTGGAAGATATCCAGTGCGTGTGTAAAATTTGGTTACGATCGGCTTATTCGTTTAGGAGCCAAGTGTGTCTATAGGTACATACATAATTTGAATTTTATATATATAGATTGATGTTTTTCAATAAAAGTAAATCAAAATAGACAAAATTATAGCATTTTTAATTGGTAACACTTCGAGTGCTGTCCTCTGTATTTTTCAGTACGTATATTCCAAATTGAATATGCGACGGTAATCGGTACAACATAATTACACTATCATGCTTGATTAATAATAGCTATAAACAAATTGCCGTTTTTGATCGGGGCATGAGCGCCTGATAAAAATCGCCGCATTTTTTACAATTTGGTCGTAAAATTGCTTATAGTCAGCACAATTTCGGCTCAGATTGCCGCATTTCGAATTGTGTTTGTTCGCACTATCAGTACATGAAGTGCGCCGAAAATCAGCCCATTGCGCCGATAATGGTTTCTTAGATTTAGTGTTTGGCTGCGCTTCTCCTCCGATTTGTGGCGTTCGCTTTGCGGTTGTCGCACGAAGGGGAGGGACCTACAGTTTTTCGCCGATCCCGAAAGGCGATTGTATTTTTGTGAGAAGCTGATTTACAGGGACACCCTGCGATACAGAGAGCTCAAAAGGGAAGGGATACGTATTTACCGTAATAAAAAGAGGCCGAAATACTACAGTGCAAAAATATTGAAATGCTAGAGAAAGCCCGAAAACTTGTTTTTCGCGGAAAGGTGGCCGACTCACGGAGGGTTTTAAGACCAGGACGAACTCCTGTAAGAACACCCACGGCGACCTAATAACCGATGTTCAGAGCATAACTAAATAATGGAAGAAAAATGTTTCCAACCTGATGAATGGTAACAGCACTGAAAGTAGTGGAGAAGACGAACCCGTGCACCCAGTCGATGGCGACGTAAGCGATACCCACCGCCTGGATATGACGAGGTACGAATAGCACTTACGCGGTTGTAAAACTACAAAGCTGCTGCAGCTGACAGCTTACCAGCTGAACTATTCAAGTACGGTGCATGCATCGACTCTTACGTAAAATAAAATGTGATGATCTCATACCCGAAGACTGGATTTTGTGTTTATTGTACCCAATACAAAAGAGAGACGACCCCGACTTACGCGCCAAATACCTCGGGATCAGCGTTCTAATCATTGGCTATAAGGTCTTATCGCGGGTGTTTTGTGAAAAGGTTTTATCAGTATGCCTTTGGACCATATGCCCAATTTTTGAAAAGAGCTGCGAGAGGAGTACAATTACTGTTATCTTAGTGACATGAAAATCATCTGCAATATTCAACAAATATTATACCTGTTCTGCATTTTACAATTATGATTTGCCAGAACGCAAACAATCAACGCAACACAGTACGGGAATGATGAGTGACTTCTAGAGGATGTGCGAACAGAGAGGACTTCACTTTGCCTGCTCAGTCCAAAGTATCACTTATTGGCAAGTGTGATATCCGTTGTCATTATTATTGGTGTTATTTCACGTACCTAAATAAGGTCGTGCACTTATTCAAACGTGTAACCGCCGACAGTTACGTGGATTTCGAGCCGCTTATGCTCTGATAATTCCGGAAAGGCAGAACAGACGTAGCCCTTGTTTTAAACGATAATGTCGATGTCGTCGGCATACGCCAGCAATTGGGTGCTGTTCTCAAGAACTTCTTGTAAGGAAACCGCCCTGTCTGAAACCTCGTTTGGTATCAAATGACCCGGAGAGGTTCTTCCCATTTTTAATGGAGCTGGTGGTATTGCTTAACGTAATTTTACAAATAAGTTTCGCGGGGATACCAAATTCAGACATCGTGCCATAAAGATAATTTATTTTCCTGCTGTCGAAAGCGGCTTTGAAATTGACAAATAGATGGTATGTGTCGATCCTATTCTAGCGAGTCTTTTTCCAAGATTACGTGTATTGTAAATATCCAGACTTTAGTGTATTTTCCAGGTCTAAAGCCACACTGATAAGACCCAATCAGTTCGTTGACGGTGGGCTTCGGTCTTTCACACAATATGTTCCATAAGACCCTGTAACTTGCGATTAGAAGACTGATCCCGCTGTAATATGCATAAGTCGCCTTTTTGTGAATTGGGAAGATACTACTAAAATTCTAGTAATCGGGCATGCGTTCATCTAACCATATTCTGCATAATAGTTGATACACCCTATATCGCCGCCGCCGCCGTACTTGAATAGTTCGGCTGGCAGGCCATCAGCTTCAGCAGCTTTGTTGTTTTTCGTCCCAGCGATGGGTTGTGCCCTTGGTTTGGGACCCGCCACGTAAAAATCACTTCCAGTTAAGAATGCCACTCCTCATCCCACCTCACGGAAAAAGTTGTTCCACTGCTCACGTAGATAACATGTGATGGACTCTCTTATTTAAGCAATGATTTATAACGGCCTGTATCCGCAAGGGAATTTTTTCTTATGAACCAAAAACCAAATTTTACAAAGCATGATGGAAATTCGTTGCAAAATGCATCATACTCCTTTGCAGACGAAAGCACCAACAAACAAAAAGTAGCTTTAATGGATTCTAATGGAACTTAAATGATATACACGTCCCCAAGCCAAAAAGTTCTATATACTTATTTATTAGCCAAATTTATAACGTGCCTATGAATTATCCTTCCTTAGCGTATATTCCTCCTACCCACAAATACGTGTGGTCTAGTGGTTACAGTGCGCACTACCACTCCGCATGACCTGGGCTCGAGGACAGTTTCTGAGAACATCAAAAAATAAAATATAAACAAGTATTTTCTGCCCCTCGGCAGGCAATAGCAAACCTCCGAGCGTATTTAGCCATGAAAAACAGGTTCTCATAAAAATACAATCGCCGTTCGGTGTCGAAGGTCCTCACCTTTGTCTGACAGCAGCAGCGCACGCCACATTGGAGGAGAAGCTCGGCCAAACAGTAACATATTTTGTAAGCGCGAATCTATAGATAATTATTATGATAATATTAGCTTTTAGTTTATTATGCTTCCGCTGATTTTATATACTCTGAGCAGTGTAAGGTTTTTAAACCATGTCAAAGGAGTAAATCAAACCATAAAAACAAATATTAGATCAATGAGATCAATTTTGAAATGCTATTTAAAGTTGCGCACAATCCCAATAACCATAATCATGCACACTTACATGCATACTCGTAAGTATATTAAATTCACAATTAAAAATTTTAATTCGTGCCACACACCTACTCGCCATGGACAATTAATTGAGTGTCATGGCATTAGTTGTATGACAATTGTTGTACATATGCACACAGATATCCGTGCATATATCTCTTTACAATCCACTCAACGCCAGAAATTATGGTAGCAATTGCAGTGTCAATTGCAATTTATTGGCAATACACAAGCATTCCAGCACAATAACAACTTCCTAGCATGTAGTAATGTACATAAATATTTGTCGCATTGAGCATTGATATTTATAAATAAAACAACAACAAATATTATAAATACATTAAATGCATTTCGATTACAATAACGAATGTTTTCCATAGTAACTAACGTGCTCGTATTTGTTTATTAAGAATTTATTATGAACATTTCTCATTACAATATTTGCGTGTAATTAGAGACCCATAGCAATGCAATGCATTGAAATGCAAAAGTCGTATTGTGCCGCAGTTTTAATTGCACAATACAATAATTAATTAACTCATTCTCCAATTCGTTCGACCACTGCTGCCAACGTCGCTCCGACTATTCGAACGGTCGGATCGCTTTTATTAAATTGTAGCTACATTCAAAACAAATGGCAAATTTATGCTAATTTTAAATGTAAAATATGATTATTTTATGCGGTTCGTTCAGCGGACAACGCAAAAGTGGTGGTGCAAGGCATGGCAGGAGAAACGCAACGGGTGGCGCAATGGAATTTGCTAAATATGCTAACTACATTTGTACATATGAAGTTTGTACGTTAAATTCGATTTTATTTAATGACTGGTAAAGTTTATTCACTTTTATTTGATTTACTTGCCACTAAATGGCAATAAGAGTCACGGTTTTGCTTGGTGTTAAATTGCTTTACCTGCTTAAATAAGTAATTTTCATTGGCAATAAATATTATTATGAATGTGGTTTATTTAATAAAGTCAACATTTATATGCATGTGATTTGATTTGATTCACTAGCACTTATATATTTACATAGGTACGTCAATATATTTGATACGGCGGCATACAAAAATACCTAGGGAAGTAAAATTTTGGCAAACGAACAAAAGAGATTTTTTGGTTCTAAATTAGGCTTAAGGAAAGGTAACAAAGACTTTTTCAAATAAAACTATTGTAGTTAACCCTCGGATTGCCAACAAGATCAATTGGGACCTGTGAGTTATAAAAGACACGACATGTCGCAACGGGTAAAACAAACAGCCGAAACTCTCGTTGAGAGAGGATTGAATAGGAACTGCATTTGAACCGTCAGCAACGAAAAAAAACTCATCCATTTACTGAAAAAGACAAAGAAATAGGCTAACAGGCGTTGGTAACAAAAATTTTGTTACCGGTAAATAAAGTTCCTGATAATTTTTGAACAGTTTTAGCATTCTGAGCTCTTGTAACTGGTAAATTTTGTTACCTTCTCATAAGCAGGTAACAAAATATTGCCCGTGAAATATGCAACTGAATTGCTTGATAAAATTAAACGTTACCAAGTTACCTAGCATTGCGGATACAAGAAGTGGTGCAATTTGTTGGCTGCGAAATTTCCCGGTTACAAATTGTTCGGTGACAAGCAGAATAGGCTGTAAGGCCCGAAATCACAGTGCTTAGTTAAACCATTGTTACCTTAACCACCAAAAAGAGTTTAATTATGAATTTATATTCATAGTCACATAGTTAACCCTTGTGTTAATACCCAAATTTTCTTACGCTGTCTAGCACCCAGGGTACCCACACAATATTTGTTATACTATTCTTCACAAATTCATTTTGTGGACTGAAATTCTTTTGGAAATATAGATTATATAGATTATATTAATATTTGTTCGCCTTTCTATTAGAAATTTGTCAGTTTTCCCTGAATTCTTAAGACAATTTAGTAAGATTTCAAAAATAATATGAGAATCCCCTAACTAAATAAAAATACACGCATATGTGCTATCGCATACAAAGGCACAGGCGGAAATATTTGTACGGATAATTTCTTTACATCAATATCACTTTCCAAGCATTTTCTTTCATGGAATTGCGCTCGTGTTGGTACTCTAAGAAAGGATAAGCCCTACATACCAAACATAATGGGCCCCAAAGTAGGCACGAGAGCAGTACTCTACCGTATTTGATTTCCATGAAAGAGTAACTATGTATGTGCTTATACGTACCAAAGAAAAATAAACCCGTTATTAAGGTATCCACACTGCATTTCGATAAGGCTGTGAACGATGACGACAAGAAGAAACCCCATATTATATCTAATTATAATAAGTATAAAGCTGGCGTTGATACCATGAACCAGATAGCTAGAAGATACACGGTGCCACGGCCTTTAGCCGTTCACGCGCTTGATATCTTATTTCCTATAAAAATAATGAAATGCTGCAAAAAAAAAACAATCAACAACGGCTGTTTATGCGTCATTTGAGCGAGGAGTTAACAAAATAAAATAATGAGAAATCATACAACAAAAATGAAAAAAGCATCATAGGGCTTCAAAAAATTACTGTGGAGTAGGTCGCTGTTTCATTTGCAATAAACAGGAAAACGAAAAGAAAAAAGTACGAAAAACGATGAACAGCTGCGAATGTGAACAAGCGTTATATGGTGTACATTCCAAAAACATCATAAAATGCAATATTTGCTGTAAATAAAGCAATTATTTAATCGTATGTGTTTCTTGTTTTCCTAATAAGTTATACAACTAGTATAGTTATTTCTACGAATTACATGCGTATAATAGAAAAAAAAACTACAAAACGAAGTAATTGGGTACCCGGGTACCTGGGTGCTGGTACGGTAGATCATATTTCATGTCGGTTATTTTTTTGATAAATAAGATAACTTTCCTACTTTCCATTGTCCAAGTTCCTTTATTTAAGCTAAATAACGACGATCCGGAGAATGGGATTGAAATGTCAACTAATACTCGACTTATAAGGGGAAGAATGTCTTGTTGTGGGTACTCCGGTACAATTTGACTATGGGGGCTTGTTTAAAATCTTGTTAACCCCGCAATTCTGTGCACTTGACAAATAATCAAGCTGTTCTGTTTGTCAAAAATTTTCGTCTAAATTTTTTGTCAGTCGTTAACTACGCACTTTAAATTTCGCCCTAAGTGCCATATGATAACACATTTACTTATTTATGCACATATGGATCATTATTTACAAGTCTTACACGTTTTTTGACTTAACTTTTTGTTTTGCAAATCGTATGCTCGAAATAAGGAAAAACATACCTAGATCAGGATATAGATGACTGTTTTTCAGAGCCATTAATATTTTAAGTTTGGATTTTTTACCGGACTTGGCCACATGTCCACGTGTTGCCATATGGCAACGCAAAATACATCATGCTTAAGAGGGTGTAAAACAAAAACCGCTTCAAAATGCTTATATATACGTTACCTAATTCCTAAAAGGCATATCTTTCGAAACGCATACGCTTCCGTCAGATCCTTGCTGTCTTTCGAGTGTAATGCAGGTGTGTTCTTTAAACAAAATTAGGATTGGAAGAAAACCATCAAAATGTCATATATGAAGAAGTAAGCATGAATTTATAGAAATCGTTTTTTTTTATTAGCAAAATGTAACAGTGATAAATTATTACCTAAAACATTAGTGACTCTATTGGTAACAAGTAACAATAAAAAACAATCGTGCATGCTATATAATTTAAGTGTTTTTTAAGTCCGTAGCCATATGGCAACACGGGGCGTAATGTGAACTGTTCCTCTTTTTACCAAGTTTTGATATGATCGCTAGCCCAAATTGACCCCGTGTTGCCATATGGCAACGCAAAATACCATCATGTATGAGACGGTGTAAAACAAAAATCGTTTGTATGTAGTTTTGCAGTTTTGCAGGTGGTTAACTTATTCCATCTAGCCCTGACCTGCCTAATCATTTAATCGTATATTTCATTGCACAAGTGTTGAAGTGGTATACAAATGTAGTTTGTCTGTTGTCAAAGGCTTCCCGGCTACGAAGGACGTTTATGGATGAAACCCTATATGAGGAAACTGCCTTAATTGCCTTCTGGAATAGGTTTAATTTTGAATTGATTGTCGTGTCGGTGAGGGCTAGCTCTGCAGTTATCCTCGTTGTGAAAACCTCTGCTTGAAATATGTTGCAATGGTCAGGTAACCTTAATGTCCGCCTGACGTTCAGTTCCTCGGCAGTAAATCACGGCACCCACTACCGTAACCATTTTAGAGTCGTCCGTGAAAATGTTTAGGGATCTACGGCTAGGTTTCATTCCCTTACGCCGTCCCTCCTCCTCAATCGTTGTGCAAAAAGTTCGTTTCCACTTAAAGCTAGGTGCCATGAAGTCTGTGCTGCTTGTGCTTCCCGGCCCAATTAAGCGGTGTCCAAAGATTCTGAAATTGAATTTCCCTATGGACGTCAATCTACGTGCGGATTTCGCAGCACGATTTTCCGCAAATCGGCCAATAGGCGGTAAACTAAGGGTTTTTTAAAGAGCAGCCGTCGAAGTGGACCTCAGCGCTCCCGCGATGCACAGTGCCGCTAGGCGCTGAACCTTCTACATTATCAAATACTTTGTGTGGTCTTTAATTGACAGCTCGATGCCACCTAGCCTCGGGGGTTTCCACACTTGTGACTAAACCACTGACCCACACAAATTGACAAAAACACTTCGTTTTGCTGGTGAAGCATGTAAAACTATAGGACGAGTAGCCTGTGCAAAATGTGATGTGGGTTTATGTTTGAAGTGTTTTGCTACTTTTCATATAAAAGATTAAATTCTTCATCCGCTTTGTACGTAGAAATGCATATATTATGAATAAATGTATTAAAACTTATAAACAATATTTCTATTATGTCATATTTTAACCAAATGCTGCCCTCTAACAATCCATTTGGAATGCGCCCCGTGTTGCCATATGGCAACGGCCGAAAAGTTTAAGTCATATTTTTTCCTTTATTTTAACGCTACTTTTACCCTATATATAGATGAAACCAAAAAAATCTAAAAATAAATTAATCAAGAACAATTTGGGTTAAAATTCAATATTTTTAGCTGCACTAATCATGTCGTTCCATTTTTTATTCAGAAGTTTGAAATATTAACTGCGTACAACTAGTATTTTAATTTATATACATAAATAAAAAGTATTAATAACAATTGAATTTCTTAAANCATCTTTAGCGAGTCTGTCCGGGAATGCTTAATACAATGCACAAATGTGGTGGTCTGGTGGTATTTTGCTCAGTGGCGGCAAAGAGCAATCTTCATTGCGTCGATTTTTCATATATTTTAGCTGATACTTTGGCCTTGAGAATCGATTATATGGCAAAATCCATTGGGTTTAAGTCCAATGAATATGGTGGCCATTGTTGCGAAGAAATGAAGCTGGTAAGTTTTTTTCTAAAAAACGTTGAATTATAGTTTGCGATGGTGACGGGTCCTGTTGAAATGTCCGACAATTTCTACCGATTTTTTTTCGTGCTTAAGATAACAAAATATATATATTATATAAAATATTTTCTCGGTAGATTTGTTGATTTACCTTTACGCCCTGTTCAATGCAAAATTCCACTACATGACATTCATGCAACATGTGAAGCATTCCGGTACAGACTCGATGCTATTATCCGCGCTAAAGATGGCGACATCGAACAGTAATACATTTTTCTTAAACCCTGATTAGTTCTTATAGTAAACTAGCTTATACCCGTGGGTTTCACCCCACATTTCTATTAAAAATATCCAATGTAAATAAAACAAATTAAAGTTTTTTTAAGTGAATTTACGTATTATTTAAAACGATCGGATATACGACATTTTTTGTCATATTATTTGATATTCAGTTTTTATAAACCAGTATATGATTCTATAAATGTTTAAATGCAATTTAATACATTTTCCTTTAACTTAAGATCCCACTCTTGTCATTCAATAGATCATTTGGAAAGTTGTATCACCACACTTTTTTGTATAAATCACACTTTAACTCTTTTTAGAATCATAATTTTTTCACATATATAATCACTCTTACCACTTTTTAGACTTTTTAAAGTGAACTTAATTAATTGCTTATTGCACTTCTAAAAGCTTTTTGCGAATATAAAGATTACAATGAAATGCATCAGCTGTTTTCTGTTTACATATTTACAGTGATGGCCGATTAAATGACGATTTTATAACTTGTTGTCTACACTGTCAATTTTTTCCCGCGTGTTAAGCTTGCGCTTCAAATTATATGTGTTGTTTGCTATATTGTTAATTTTGATGATTTCATATTTAATCTCGTATAACGCCTAAATTTCAGTGGTCTCCCTCACCAAATTTCAGTGGGGTAACCTAAATGCTTTCAGAGATATAAACTATGAAATATTTCATTCGTACGGGAGGTGCAACGCCCCCTTTTTCGTTATCCCCAGTTTTTTTGGAGGTGGTAGGGATCGATCTCATATAACCCCTCACCAAATTTCAGATGTCTAACATAAATACTTCCAGAGATAAGGACATTGAAAAATTCCATTTGTATGGGAGGTGCCACGCCCCCTTTATATATCAAAATATTTTTTACCCTGTGACCATCCCTGGAAGATATCCAGTGCGTGTGTAAAATTTGGTTACGATCGGCTTATTCGTTTAGGAGCCAAGTGTGTCTATAGGTACATACATAATTTGAATTTTATATATATAGATTGATGTTTTTCAATAAAAGTAAATCAAAATAGACAAAATTATAGCATTTTTAATTGGTAACACTTCGAGTGCTGTCCTCTGTATTTTTCAGTACGTATATTCCAAATTGAATATGCGACGGTAATCGGTACAACATAATTACACTATCATGCTTGATTAATAATAGCTATAAACAAATTGCCGTTTTTGATCGGGGCATGAGCGCCTGATAAAAATCGCCGCATTTTTTACAATTTGGTCGTAAAATTGCTTATAGTCAGCACAATTTCGGCTCAGATTGCCGCATTTCGAATTGTGTTTGTTCGCACTATCAGTACATGAAGTGCGCCGAAAATCAGCCCATTGCGCCGATAATGGTTTCTTAGATTTAGTGTTTGGCTGCGCTTCTCCTCCGATTTGTGGCGTTCGCTTTGCGGTTGTCGCACGAAGGGGAGGGACCTACAGTTTTTCGCCGATCCCGAAAGGCGATTGTATTTTTGTGAGAAGCTGATTTACAGGGACACCCTGCGATACAGAGAGCTCAAAAGGGAAGGGATACGTATTTACCGTAATAAAAAGAGGCCGAAATACTACAGTGCAAAAATATTGAAATGCTAGAGAAAGCCCGAAAACTTGTTTTTCGCGGAAAGGTGGCCGACTCACGGAGGGTTTTAAGACCAGGACGAACTCCTGTAAGAACACCCACGGCGACCTAATAACCGATGTTCAGAGCATAACTAAATAATGGAAGAAAAATGTTTCCAACCTGATGAATGGTAACAGCACTGAAAGTAGTGGAGAAGACGAACCCGTGCACCCAGTCGATGGCGACGTAAGCGATACCCACCGCCTGGATATGACGAGGTACGAATAGCACTTACGCGGTTGTAAAACTACAAAGCTGCTGCAGCTGACAGCTTACCAGCTGAACTATTCAAGTACGGTGCATGCATCGACTCTTACGTAAAATAAAATGTGATGATCTCATACCCGAAGACTGGATTTTGTGTTTATTGTACCCAATACAAAAGAGAGACGACCCCGACTTACGCGCCAAATACCTCGGGATCAGCGTTCTAATCATTGGCTATAAGGTCTTATCGCGGGTGTTTTGTGAAAAGGTTTTATCAGTATGCCTTTGGACCATATGCCCAATTTTTGAAAAGAGCTGCGAGAGGAGTACAATTACTGTTATCTTAGTGACATGAAAATCATCTGCAATATTCAACAAATATTATACCTGTTCTGCATTTTACAATTATGATTTGCCAGAACGCAAACAATCAACGCAACACAGTACGGGAATGATGAGTGACTTCTAGAGGATGTGCGAACAGAGAGGACTTCACTTTGCCTGCTCAGTCCAAAGTATCACTTATTGGCAAGTGTGATATCCGTTGTCATTATTATTGGTGTTATTTCACGTACCTAAATAAGGTCGTGCACTTATTCAAACGTGTAACCGCCGACAGTTACGTGGATTTCGAGCCGCTTATGCTCTGATAATTCCGGAAAGGCAGAACAGACGTAGCCCTTGTTTTAAACGATAATGTCGATGTCGTCGGCATACGCCAGCAATTGGGTGCTGTTCTCAAGAACTTCTTGTAAGGAAACCGCCCTGTCTGAAACCTCGTTTGGTATCAAATGACCCGGAGAGGTTCTTCCCATTTTTAATGGAGCTGGTGGTATTGCTTAACGTAATTTTACAAATAAGTTTCGCGGGGATACCAAATTCAGACATCGTGCCATAAAGATAATTTATTTTCCTGCTGTCGAAAGCGGCTTTGAAATTGACAAATAGATGGTATGTGTCGATCCTATTCTAGCGAGTCTTTTTCCAAGATTACGTGTATTGTAAATATCCAGACTTTAGTGTATTTTCCAGGTCTAAAGCCACACTGATAAGACCCAATCAGTTCGTTGACGGTGGGCTTCGGTCTTTCACACAATATGTTCCATAAGACCCTGTAACTTCGATTAGAAGACTGATCCCGCTGTAATATGCATAAGTCGCCTTTTTGTGAATTGGGAAGATACTACTAAAATTCTAGTAATCGGGCATGCGTTCATCTAACCATATTCTGCATAATAGTTGATACACCCTATATCGCCGCCGCCGCCGTACTTGAATAGTTCGGCTGGCAGGCCATCAGCTTCAGCAGCTTTGTTGTTTTTCGTCCCAGCGATGGGTTGTGCCCTTGGTTTGGGACCCGCCACGTAAAAATCACTTCCAGTTAAGAATGCCACTCCTCATCCCACCTCACGGAAAAAGTTGTTCCACTGCTCACGTAGATAACATGTGATGGACTCTCTTATTTAAGCAATGATTTATAACGGCCTGTATCCGCAAGGGAATTTTTTCTTATGAACCAAAAACCAAATTTTACAAAGCATGATGGAAATTCGTTGCAAAATGCATCATACTCCTTTGCAGACGAAAGCACCAACAAACAAAAAGTAGCTTTAATGGATTCTAATGGAACTTAAATGATATACACGTCCCCAAGCCAAAAAGTTCTATATACTTATTTATTAGCCAAATTTATAACGTGCCTATGAATTATCCTTCCTTAGCGTATATTCCTCCTACCCACAAATACGTGTGGTCTAGTGGTTACAGTGCGCACTACCACTCCGCATGACCTGGGCTCGAGGACAGTTTCTGAGAACATCAAAAAATAAAATATAAACAAGTATTTTCTGCCCCTCGGCAGGCAATAGCAAACCTCCGAGCGTATTTAGCCATGAAAAACAGGTTCTCATAAAAATACAATCGCCGTTCGGTGTCGAAGGTCCTCACCTTTGTCTGACAGCAGCAGCGCACGCCACATTGGAGGAGAAGCTCGGCCAAACAGTAACATATTTTGTAAGCGCGAATCTATAGATAATTATTATGATAATATTAGCTTTTAGTTTATTATGCTTCCGCTGATTTTATATACTCTGAGCAGTGTAAGGTTTTTAAACCATGTCAAAGGAGTAAATCAAACCATAAAAACAAATATTAGATCAATGAGATCAATTTTGAAATGCTATTTAAAGTTGCGCACAATCCCAATAACCATAATCATGCACACTTACATGCATACTCGTAAGTATATTAAATTCACAATTAAAAATTTTAATTCGTGCCACACACCTACTCGCCATGGACAATTAATTGAGTGTCATGGCATTAGTTGTATGACAATTGTTGTACATATGCACACAGATATCCGTGCATATATCTCTTTACAATCCACTCAACGCCAGAAATTATGGTAGCAATTGCAGTGTCAATTGCAATTTATTGGCAATACACAAGCATTCCAGCACAATAACAACTTCCTAGCATGTAGTAATGTACATAAATATTTGTCGCATTGAGCATTGATATTTATAAATAAAACAACAACAAATATTATAAATACATTAAATGCATTTCGATTACAATAACGAATGTTTTCCATAGTAACTAACGTGCTCGTATTTGTTTATTAAGAATTTATTATGAACATTTCTCATTACAATATTTGCGTGTAATTAGAGACCCATAGCAATGCAATGCATTGAAATGCAAAAGTCGTATTGTGCCGCAGTTTTAATTGCACAATACAATAATTAATTAACTCATTCTCCAATTCGTTCGACCACTGCTGCCAACGTCGCTCCGACTATTCGAACGGTCGGATCGCTTTTATTAAATTGTAGCTACATTCAAAACAAATGGCAAATTTATGCTAATTTTAAATGTAAAATATGATTATTTTATGCGGTTCGTTCAGCGGACAACGCAAAAGTGGTGGTGCAAGGCATGGCAGGAGAAACGCAACGGGTGGCGCAATGGAATTTGCTAAATATGCTAACTACATTTGTACATATGAAGTTTGTACGTTAAATTCGATTTTATTTAATGACTGGTAAAGTTTATTCACTTTTATTTGATTTACTTGCCACTAAATGGCAATAAGAGTCACGGTTTTGCTTGGTGTTAAATTGCTTTACCTGCTTAAATAAGTAATTTTCATTGGCAATAAATATTATTATGAATGTGGTTTATTTAATAAAGTCAACATTTATATGCATGTGATTTGATTTGATTCACTAGCACTTATATATTTACATAGGTACGTCAATATATTTGATACGGCGGCATACAAAAATACCTAGGGAAGTAAAATTTTGGCAAACGAACAAAAGAGATTTTTTGGTTCTAAATTAGGCTTAAGGAAAGGTAACAAAGACTTTTTCAAATAAAACTATTGTAGTTAACCCTCGGATTGCCAACAAGATCAATTGGGACCTGTGAGTTATAAAAGACACGACATGTCGCAACGGGTAAAACAAACAGCCGAAACTCTCGTTGAGAGAGGATTGAATAGGAACTGCATTTGAACCGTCAGCAACGAAAAAAAACTCATCCATTTACTGAAAAAGACAAAGAAATAGGCTAACAGGCGTTGGTAACAAAAATTTTGTTACCGGTAAATAAAGTTCCTGATAATTTTTGAACAGTTTTAGCATTCTGAGCTCTTGTAACTGGTAAATTTTGTTACCTTCTCATAAGCAGGTAACAAAATATTGCCCGTGAAATATGCAACTGAATTGCTTGATAAAATTAAACGTTACCAAGTTACCTAGCATTGCGGATACAAGAAGTGGTGCAATTTGTTGGCTGCGAAATTTCCCGGTTACAAATTGTTCGGTGACAAGCAGAATAGGCTGTAAGGCCCGAAATCACAGTGCTTAGTTAAACCATTGTTACCTTAACCACCAAAAAGAGTTTAATTATGAATTTATATTCATAGTCACATAGTTAACCCTTGTGTTAATACCCAAATTTTCTTACGCTGTCTAGCACCCAGGGTACCCACACAATATTTGTTATACTATTCTTCACAAATTCATTTTGTGGACTGAAATTCTTTTGGAAATATAGATTATATAGATTATATTAATATTTGTTCGCCTTTCTATTAGAAATTTGTCAGTTTTCCCTGAATTCTTAAGACAATTTAGTAAGATTTCAAAAATAATATGAGAATCCCCTAACTAAATAAAAATACACGCATATGTGCTATCGCATACAAAGGCACAGGCGGAAATATTTGTACGGATAATTTCTTTACATCAATATCACTTTCCAAGCATTTTCTTTCATGGAATTGCGCTCGTGTTGGTACTCTAAGAAAGGATAAGCCCTACATACCAAACATAATGGGCCCCAAAGTAGGCACGAGAGCAGTACTCTACCGTATTTGATTTCCATGAAAGAGTAACTATGTATGTGCTTATACGTACCAAAGAAAAATAAACCCGTTATTAAGGTATCCACACTGCATTTCGATAAGGCTGTGAACGATGACGACAAGAAGAAACCCCATATTATATCTAATTATAATAAGTATAAAGCTGGCGTTGATACCATGAACCAGATAGCTAGAAGATACACGGTGCCACGGCCTTTAGCCGTTCACGCGCTTGATATCTTATTTCCTATAAAAATAATGAAATGCTGCAAAAAAAAAACAATCAACAACGGCTGTTTATGCGTCATTTGAGCGAGGAGTTAACAAAATAAAATAATGAGAAATCATACAACAAAAATGAAAAAAGCATCATAGGGCTTCAAAAAATTACTGTGGAGTAGGTCGCTGTTTCATTTGCAATAAACAGGAAAACGAAAAGAAAAAAGTACGAAAAACGATGAACAGCTGCGAATGTGAACAAGCGTTATATGGTGTACATTCCAAAAACATCATAAAATGCAATATTTGCTGTAAATAAAGCAATTATTTAATCGTATGTGTTTCTTGTTTTCCTAATAAGTTATACAACTAGTATAGTTATTTCTACGAATTACATGCGTATAATAGAAAAAAAAACTACAAAACGAAGTAATTGGGTACCCGGGTACCTGGGTGCTGGTACGGTAGATCATATTTCATGTCGGTTATTTTTTTGATAAATAAGATAACTTTCCTACTTTCCATTGTCCAAGTTCCTTTATTTAAGCTAAATAACGACGATCCGGAGAATGGGATTGAAATGTCAACTAATACTCGACTTATAAGGGGAAGAATGTCTTGTTGTGGGTACTCCGGTACAATTTGACTATGGGGGCTTGTTTAAAATCTTGTTAACCCCGCAATTCTGTGCACTTGACAAATAATCAAGCTGTTCTGTTTGTCAAAAATTTTCGTCTAAATTTTTTGTCAGTCGTTAACTACGCACTTTAAATTTCGCCCTAAGTGCCATATGATAACACATTTACTTATTTATGCACATATGGATCATTATTTACAAGTCTTACACGTTTTTTGACTTAACTTTTTGTTTTGCAAATCGTATGCTCGAAATAAGGAAAAACATACCTAGATCAGGATATAGATGACTGTTTTTCAGAGCCATTAATATTTTAAGTTTGGATTTTTTACCGGACTTGGCCACATGTCCACGTGTTGCCATATGGCAACGCAAAATACATCATGCTTAAGAGGGTGTAAAACAAAAACCGCTTCAAAATGCTTATATATACGTTACCTAATTCCTAAAAGGCATATCTTTCGAAACGCATACGCTTCCGTCAGATCCTTGCTGTCTTTCGAGTGTAATGCAGGTGTGTTCTTTAAACAAAATTAGGATTGGAAGAAAACCATCAAAATGTCATATATGAAGAAGTAAGCATGAATTTATAGAAATCGTTTTTTTTTATTAGCAAAATGTAACAGTGATAAATTATTACCTAAAACATTAGTGACTCTATTGGTAACAAGTAACAATAAAAAACAATCGTGCATGCTATATAATTTAAGTGTTTTTTAAGTCCGTTGCCATATGGCAACGCAAAATACCATCATGTATGAGACGGTGTAAAACAAAAATCGTTTGTATGTAGTTTTGCAGTTTTGCAGGTGGTTAACTTATTCCATCTAGCCCTGACCTGCCTAATCATTTAATCGTATATTTCATTGCACAAGTGTTGAAGTGGTATACAAATGTAGTTTGTCTGTTGTCAAAGGCTTCCCGGCTACGAAGGACGTTTATGGATGAAACCCTATATGAGGAAACTGCCTTAATTGCCTTCTGGAATAGGTTTAATTTTGAATTGATTGTCGTGTCGGTGAGGGCTAGCTCTGCAGTTATCCTCGTTGTGAAAACCTCTGCTTGAAATATGTTGCAATGGTCAGGTAACCTTAATGTCCGCCTGACGTTCAGTTCCTCGGCAGTAAATCACGGCACCCACTACCGTAACCATTTTAGAGTCGTCCGTGAAAATGTTTAGGGATCTACGGCTAGGTTTCATTCCCTTACGCCGTCCCTCCTCCTCAATCGTTGTGCAAAAAGTTCGTTTCCACTTAAAGCTAGGTGCCATGAAGTCTGTGCTGCTTGTGCTTCCCGGCCCAATTAAGCGGTGTCCAAAGATTCTGAAATTGAATTTCCCTATGGACGTCAATCTACGTGCGGATTTCGCAGCACGATTTTCCGCAAATCGGCCAATAGGCGGTAAACTAAGGGTTTTTTAAAGAGCAGCCGTCGAAGTGGACCTCAGCGCTCCCGCGATGCACAGTGCCGCTAGGCGCTGAACCTTCTACATTATCAAATACTTTGTGTGGTCTTTAATTGACAGCTCGATGCCACCTAGCCTCGGGGGTTTCCACACTTGTGACTAAACCACTGACCCACACAAATTGACAAAAACACTTCGTTTTGCTGGTGAAGCATGTAAAACTATAGGACGAGTAGCCTGTGCAAAATGTGATGTGGGTTTATGTTTGAAGTGTTTTGCTACTTTTCATATAAAAGATTAAATTCTTCATCCGCTTTGTACGTAGAAATGCATATATTATGAATAAATGTATTAAAACTTATAAACAATATTTCTATTATGTCATATTTTAACCAAATGCTGCCCTCTAACAATCCATTTGGAATGCGCCCCGTGTTGCCATATGGCAACGGCCGAAAAGTTTAAGTCATATTTTTTCCTTTATTTTAACGCTACTTTTACCCTATATATAGATGAAACCAAAAAAATCTAAAAATAAATTAATCAAGAACAATTTGGGTTAAAATTCAATATTTTTAGCTGCACTAATCATGTCGTTCCATTTTTTATTCAGAAGTTTGAAATATTAACTGCGTACAACTAGTATTTTAATTTATATACATAAATAAAAAGTATTAATAACAATTGAATTTCTTAAATAATTACTACAAAGCCGCCGCCAGAGTGGATATATGTAATCAAAAATATATATGATATCCGTTACACTGTTATCCAAAAAAAATTTCAAGGCTGGACTCTCCTAACTCTGTTTTTCTCCTTTTCGTGTGTGATAGCTAACAGCAATCGAACACAATACACACTGGATAATTTTTTCCTTAGTTGGTACCAGCGTTGTTGCGAATATTCGCATTCGCAACCGCGGAACTTCCGCATTAATTTTAACATTCGCATTCGCAAAAATCAATGCGGAGCTTTTGCGAATTCGGATATTTTGCAAGTGGACCGATAAAACGTATATATGGCAAATAAAATTACATATTGTAGCCAATATTTTTGCCTGTGGTCGTATGAGTATTTGTGTAACAAAACTGGTCAAATGTCATATATATCAACTTTGATAAAAATGTCTTTAAAATATTATTTCTTAAGCTAAATAACCGAGCTATCAATGGGGAGCCATGAAAGTTTCCACTTCTACTTGACCTTTGACGTACGTCAAAGAGAACATAGTCCTTTTAATAATATTTTTTTTTCTGTACTTTAAATACCTGCTTTGGATTCTTTCTTTATTACGATTTTTTTTGCACCAATCTTAGAAAAAACTACTAGACACAAAGTGTGCACTGTAATTCTTAACAAAATTTTCGTGATTTGCTTTTGATGTTATAAGCGGCATACACGGTGCGTCTGACTCGTGAATCGGTTTGGATGTGTTTGTAAAAATAAATATGTGTTAGATACACCAACATGACTCCCGGCATAAATCTGAGTGATTCAACAGTGTGTAGTCGAAGGCGCCTAAACACGTACACAAATGACTCGCGAGTCAGACGTACCGCGTATGCCTGTTATTACATTTATTCGTTTGAATAATTTCAAATGGGGCTCTTTGGGGAATTTATTTTTAGCAAAAATATACATTGGATCCTTGGCTAAAAACTTCTGTGGTAAAACTGTCCCTTCTTTGCTATTTAAAGACAATTAGTAAGCTCCTTCAATAGGGATTTCCAGTAGAAATGATCAACGTCTAGCTATAAAGAGAATCGATGCTCAATTAAACAGCTATAGGTCTGACCTTTAATTAGATGAAAATTACTTAACTATCTGTTATTCAAATGCTATAAGCACAAATTTTTCAAAGCAGTCGCAGAATAAAGTATTAAAAATGAATTACAAAAACTAAAATCGAAAAGTGCGCATTCGCATCCGCGGATGTTAGCTGTTAGATATTCGCATCGGCATTCGCATCCGCGAATGTCTAAAATTCTACATCCGCAACATCCCTAGTTGGTACCGTAGATTTGCAAATAGGCAATTAGTTTTGAGTAAAGCGAGGTACAGTAAATTTTTTTTTATTTTGTATTGTTTATGAGATTTGTAATAATAATAATAGTAGACTGGCGCTTACACAATATGCCAGTGTTTGGCTGAGATTCTCCTCCGATTTATGGCGTGCGCCTTGATGTTGTTAGTTACACAAAGTTGAGGGACCTACAGTTTTACGTATACTCCGAAAGGCGATTGTATTTTTATAAGAAGCTTGTTTAAATGGCAGAATACACAGAACATCTTAACAGGCTTCAGGCTATTGAGAAGTACATTAAGTCCTCTCTCGTTGGTAGCAGAGAAAGGCCTTTTCTGCGATAGAAATACTTGGTGGAGAAGGACTTGATTTTCCGTAGCATACAGTTGACAAAAAATAGAAAATACTGGCGTGCTTCATTGGTCTTGAGAAATATCTTTCACTCTGCTACAGCGGTAATCAAGAAGACGACTACATAGTAAAATTACTTTATATCATAGCAAATAGACTCTTCTATTTCTTGAAGAATAATTAAAGCTGCAGCACATACAATTGAAAAAATTAAATTTAAAGTCAAAATGCATCTTAATTCATTGAAAGTTGTGGCAATTATCTCGTTTGGGTAGATAGCATGTCACATAAATGAACTTTTTTCTAAATAATAAATTTCTGGATAAGAATGTTACCGTACATGCATATAATAAAACAATAAGATGTTACCTCTTTTCTATTTAAAGTATAAATCCTACCTGCACATGTTGCTCTATATCAACCGGTAAATCTGTCCATCCAACAGACAGCAGACACGTTGAGTTTATCACTTAACGCCATCCATCCAATGCGACTGCGTCAACATGTTTTACAGCCAGCGCGTGACCACTTAAGATGAGAGATGCTGTACAAAAGCTGCGATGATAATCAAACAAAGTGAAGTAGAAAAGAAGTACATAAACACATGTGCACATAGACATGTAAGTATGTATGTACATATGCAAGTCTGTCAACGTCAGAAGGTAAAAGTTAGCAGGTAAAGTAGAAAGATGAGGGACTGCTTTGAAAATAACCAAACAACTAAGACATGAAATGCCTTTTGAGTGCAATTAAAATCCCGCATGATCAGCATCAACCCGTCGCTATGGGTAATAAAAATATGAAAATCAAATATTCGCCGAAGTACCTACCAAAAACTTACGAAAATTTTTACGAACATAACTACAAATCTATGTGCTTACACAAACGCAATAAAAATCGTTAGGTACATCCCTATGTACATATGTATGCATGTGAGTGCAAACGTAATAAAGTTAAGGTAATAAATAAGTAGCCGGCGCGCGATGATCACTGGAATTACTGGTAGCCATGAAATACAATAAAAGTGACAACATTTAAACAACAAAGTCGGATCTTATCTTGACTTTACTGTCAACCGAAAAGCAGGCGCACATAAATTATAAGCACTGAGGCAACAAAAGTAAAGCAAGCATCAAATGTTGGCGGTCGCTGTTGTAGCGCCTGAATGCCCTCAAGCCTCCACTTCACAGGCGGTTCATTGTGGTAGTTGTCTTAACGGATGTGTCTTGGCACTCGCACTGGTGGCATAAGTAGCACAAAGAAGGATTTTTATCACCGCAAAAGCAACTTAAGTCACACAACCATGGTTGCCACGGATAATTTTTTTTTCCTACTAATACCAACCAAAACCTACCAAATTTTTTTGAGATTAATATTTTTTCAATGTCAAGTTCATTAAAAATTTAGATAAAATAAAATTTAGTAAAACTAAAAGAGGGCTAGGTCAATAAAAACAAATTAACTGCGTTTAACAATTAATTTTACTGTACAGACTTATACAAATTTATGTCTCTTTACACATATATTTAAGAAGTTAAGCACATTGGAGAGTGCCGTGCTCCAAATTTTGGATGGAGAAGACAATCGTTCCCCGAGGTGTACCTTCGTGATACCCCGTCAGTCAAATATTTAGAATACGCTGTGGGCTTTCCTCCACCAGCCCACTAAAGCTCGGGGCCATGCAAGCGCTTTTGGGCTCCATGCTTTGCGAAACAGTAAGCCCTTTCGCTGCCTTCAAACCCTTCATGTCCCAGAACCCGCCCAGCGTTAAGCTAGTGTGGGGCACCCCAGGTGGTTCAGAGGAGTTTTGAGGCTGTCCACAAGCCTTGACGCCAATCTAAAATAGTCTAAGGCCTTTAAGGCTCCCTGACTATCCGACATAATATTTATTCTGGCCCCATTCCCATTCCCGAACACAGACTACGATTGCGAAAACTTCTGCCTGGAATACGGTTTAGTACGTGCCCATTGTTGGCAGACTTTCCTGGAATGTTGGTCCAAGTACCATCTTCGGTCCGTCGGTATACCATATTTACCTGGGACCCTTCGTCAATGATAGTTATTATCGCTTCACAGCACTCCCTTTCAGGTATTCTGACCTTGTAAGGTTTGTAGAAAGATAACTCGGGATAATCCAGGAATGGCTGGAGAACCTCAAAATAACCCCGAAGATCTCCACTTTTCACGCTAATCGCATTGGGAAGCCGTAGGGCGCTCTAGCAGGCCTTCAATCAGAATAGACAGTGTAGGAATACCTGTAATCATATCAAGGGCATCCGTTGGACAGGATCATGTGATAGCCACGGGGACCAGTCGGTGCAGCTTGCTCAAGGTGGCACCGCCACCTTGGCCCCCAGGCCAGTGCCACATATATAACAACGGGTTTTACTACCGTTTTAAAAGACCAATACGTTAGTGTGGGTGATATTCACCAAGTATTTCCATGAAGTCACTGACAGGCATAAGATGCACTTGTAGCTTGGTTGGTGACATTCCAGCGATGTGAGCTCCAATAGAGCCTTTTATCCAGAGTTACCCCTAGATAATTCACCTCTTCCGAGAACTCAATTTCCATCCCTCACAAGGTAAATGTGACAATGGTGGAATTCAGTCGGTTTATGTACAAAATCTTTTCCGCGCCCCAGTATACATATATGAATGTTCATTTTGGAGGTATATTGGCAATAATAAGGCTATACGTTTATACTTACGAATCACCTATGTTTATATATTTGCGGCCGCCGTTATACTATATAACTATTATTGTCGCGGAACCTACCAAAATGCAATCTAGCCTACCAACTTACCAAATGGAATTAAACCTACCAGTTTTTGTAGGAAAAGCGCATGTGTGGCAACACTGCACACAACATACGAACACATTAATGTGTATGTTTAGCTATGTATGTACATATATACACATATGCAAGTAAATATACGAAATAATTTCAATCTGAACACGTCCGTCCAGCATTTAGTCTTAAATGTTGCTGCCTAAGAGACTCGTTAACATGTCTTCAATCTCGAGTGCTTTGCTTACTAAATATGTATCTGAGTGCTACAAGCCATCAGCAGGAACGGCTGCGACTTTTAAAAACTTTAGCAAAAATCTGAACTATTTCAACATTACTCGAACTTTTTGTTTTTTGAAATCGTGCGCGCATCCTGCTGCTGTCAAGGCTGCTCGCCATTGGGCAGAGATCTCTCCGTACGTGTTCACCGTTTTGCGAAGATCTCCGCTGTGGCCGCTACCATGTTGCTGGTTAAGATTCTGTATATGTACCCTTTTGGTTAAATACGCTGACCATGATTTAACATCTTCCTGGAATTTGGTACATACGCTTACAATTTTACTCTGTTTAACATTGCCACTACAACTCAGCTGCAACGTAAGAGCTCTTCCACGATCTGGTCATTCGGTACTATTGGTGAGATATGTACATATGTATAAAGGTGAATTGGTTTGGTGAAGGCATTTATTATAGTTAAATTGTTCATTGTTGTTTATGGAGAGGCACTACGACAAGTAAAACGGTAATTTCATTTCGTGAAAATTTTTTAGTAAAAACAAAACTAAAGGGTAAAATTGGAATCAATAGTAATGTGGTATTGGCATAATCGACAAAAAATTAAGACCGATTAGAAAGTTTTAACCTTGAAACATTGGTTCTAAATATTTCTCTGGAAAGGTAAAATGTTAGTAATTTATAGATATTTTTCTTTCTATAAACTTTTGCGTTAATCATATAAAAATGTTATCTAAGAAGACCTCCTTCCAAAATTTAATGAGGAAAAATTTTGTGGAATATTTTATCCCTCTTGCGGCAATTCAAATGCATATGTATAAGATCTCAAAAAGATTGGACAATATGACCCTTTGAAAAAAAGTTGTATTGAACTTATTTTACATTCTCAACCGCTTTAAAGGCACAAAAATATAATTTGTAGTGAGAACTCGAAAAACTTTGAGGGTTTTGCTCTTTGAACACTATGCTTTCATCCTGAATTGGAATTTCGCTGAAACCTGACATGTGGTCTACCTTTTCTGAGGAGTAGGGGGTCATGAAATATGGTAAAAAGTGGGATAAGTGCCACGCCCTCTACTCTTGTGGGCGGAAACATTAAATTTTATCCGATTTCGAACAAATTATTTTGTTCCTTCTCTTTTATTAGAATAACCTAAATATAGAATATAGGGAAGATTGGATCACTATAACGCCTAAAAAAATATATACCCAATCATTAAATGTGATGACCAGGGAACGGAATTCATAGAAAATGCCTTTTTTTGGTAAAGAGATACAGTATATTCGATTAAGATTGTCCACGATTTGGCTTTCCCTGATTCCATATATATATAATTGATGTTGCATTTTTTTTTTGCCTTTTTTGCCTTTTTTAAGACATTTGCCTTTTTTGCCTAATGTACCTTTAAATTTATTGTAGCGAGGAAAAAGCCCTTATTCCGGATAATATAAAAGCTTCGAACGATCCATATTATAATTGGGCTCCACTTGAAACAACTCAAGTCGAGCGCACGTTTAGTACATTCAAGGCTGTGTTAAAGCCTGTTCCGTTACAAAAAAAAAAATCAAGTAGATAATGAAGAAAATCGATGGCTAAATAAAGAAGTAATAAGTGGTCATATGAAAATGCGCAAAGATTTTTTGTATGAACAATGAGCAAGAAAGAATGTTACTCATACGCCATGTACACCTGAAAATACCTCGATAACCTATCCATAGAAGTAAAAATTAACTCGATTTTCGCATCAAGCGAGCAATTCTATATACAGGATTGGATATGTAGTGGCATCCGTTGAACATTTTTCCTGTAAACCAGTGTTATTTTTCAGTTTTTGTCTTTTTAGTGCCTTCTTTTGCCTTTTTTGCTATTTCTAGAGCCGTTCCTGCCTATTTCCCTATTTTATTTTGCCTTTTCCAGCCTAATTCGTTATTTTTCCCCTTTTTTATATTACATCCTAAAAATCCGTTCCCAGGTGATGACATATTGGTTTTGGTTTCTGTTTTCGACTCTAAGGAAAACACAGACAATACTTTCAAATTAAATAGGTGTAAATATTCTTTTTTCTTCCAATATTTCGTGTTATTTTTCCATTGCTCGAAAAATTCTGTTCCGAAATTACGTTAACAGAAGTCGAAAATTTAAAACTTTTGCTTTTCTCCCTCTAAGCCCAACCGTTTTTTTTTTATCAACTGTCACCATGACCACCTGACTCCATATAGACGAAACACTGTGTGTAGTCAGCTACTGGGTTCCCTTAAGTGTTCTTATATTCTCTATAAAAATATGCTGGGAGGAATTGTGCGCACTGTTAATGTTGCACGTAATCTTATAGTTACCGATTGTACGGTACTCATTCTATAGAGTACGCTCTTGCCATATGATAAGAGACTTACGCACCCACATGCATATATCCTTAAACATCAAGGTGCCCTGTAAGCAAAACAAATAGAAAAGTTACCAGTTTCGGTATCCACACTTCTTTTAATGAGAAAGGGGCATTTTTCTTATGAATAGTGGTGTTCTGATGCCAGTACCTACTCGGAAGTATAAGGTCGACCTATCTCGACAGCCGATTCGAAAACGTCCTGCTAGCATTTTGTAAAGCGGAAGTTAAATCTGTAAGATATTTCTGTGAAAATCATCACCGATGACATCACTAATTTTTTAAATTACTATCCGCTGTCGGGAAAAACTTCTTTACTAAGACTTCACGAAGATTCGAAAGCGGTACTGCAATTAAGAACTATTTTTATAAGAATGAAAGTCACTTCTGCGAGAAGGAGACTCTTCGGAAAGTTAAATATTTTGCGAGACATAATGAGAAATTGGGGATACCTTCCAGTGTTGCCATTTTAGCCGTTTTCCGGCTAGATTTAGCCGGTGGCAACAGCAAACAGCCGGAGAAATTTCGGTTTCGCCGGAAGCCGATTTGTTAGCCGTTTTGTAAAAAAAAAATCAGCCGTTTTTAGCCGATTTTGCTATTTCTTTGTTTTCTTAAAATTCAAATATATATGTTTCTATTTTTGCCTAAGCGACCCAAAATCTGTTAGAAATGGCTACTAGCGTTATCGTGGAGGCAGGGTTATATAAAATTGGGCCGATTTGATTATTTTTATTTTAAACAAATTTATTTTTTTTCTAAAGAACGCCGTAACGGGGACTGTCTTCATAAAATGTTTGTTATCAATGACTTAAATTTAAGTGCGAAGTTTTATTCGCAAACTTAGAAAATAACAAATTGTTTCACTGTATGCTTAACAGGCGTTTGTGTTTGGATATACTGCCAAGAATAAATGTTACAGGTATTGTCTTCCCAGATAGCGTATATTCAGTTCTGCCTTAATTACAAAACATCATTGTTGCCCACGCTTAAAGTTTTAAGGCAAGGGAAAAATGGATATTTTCAAGCACTATGTACACATATGGCCTTATTTAAACAAAATTTTTTTTCCTGAGAACTTATTTAAATTCCAAAAACCGAAGGCCAACTTGAATTAAAAGAACCAGCACTGAAATGCATAAAAATGAAAGTAAAAGAGCACAAATTTCTATGTAAAGCAAAACTCTCTAGGAAGACAATAGGTTTGATCGTCGAAAATCCAGCGAAAATTATCACTCAAAATATCAGTTAGTAAGAAAAAATGCTCCCAAATTCTCTCTCAAGTAGAGAAACTTGAAAATTTCTGCACGAACGCAAATTTGCAGGAATTTACAAGTTTCTCTGCCAGCTAGTGTCCACGGTTGCATTTAAAACATAAGAAGTTTGTATAGAATTTTAAAGTTCTTTCAGAGGGACAAAAAACAACATCTACATGCATGGGCGTAGCCAGAACGAAATTTAGGGGGGGGGGCCCATACAAAATAAAAAATTCAAAACCAATAACTTACTTATGTACTAAAATTTTTTTTTATTATAGCTTAAAATTATTGTAACCAATAAAGGTAAATATGTTGTACAAAAAACAAATAAACCGAAGTTCACAAAAGTTGATATAAAACTATTCGTCGATTTAAATTGTTAACTTTTTACTGAGCATGTTTATTTTACGAGGAGGAAGCATCGAAAGC
>NW_016157254.1:317401-321304 GCF_001687245.7 Rhagoletis zephyria | reverse complement strand
CATGGTTGAAACAGTTTAGCCGACGCTCCAGCTCTGAAAGTATTCAACTCGGAACCCGCTGGTGGTAGCAGAGGAAGAGGGAGGCCCCCACTGCGATGGAAAGATCAGGTGGAGAAGGACTTGGCTTCACTTGGCGTTTCCAATTGGCGTCAGTTGGCACAGAGGAGAAACGACTGGCGTGCTTTGCTGAACTCGGCCAAAATCGCTTAGGCGGTTACAGCGCCAAAAAAGAAGAAGAAGTTTAGCCGTTTTTAGCCGGTTTTTTTTGCCAATCTAGCCGGTTGGCCCAGAAAGTTCTGGCAACACTGATACTTTCAAGCTTGCATCACATCTGCAGAGTTACTTTAACATTTTCATCATCCTATTTTATGCAAAGATTACTAGCTCAAAAGCATCCATTACACTATGCGACAGTCAAAATCGGGATGGGATGAAACCAACGGGAAATATTATATCGGTCAAAAAGAAGTTATACGTGTCCCGTCGTTTCGCTGGGTCACGTCTAGGAATCGAGATATATATATAACTATCATATAGGGGAAATTGTCACCTTTGGTGGTCTTTTTTTCAACAGTTCTAAAAAAATTTAATATTTTAGGAAAAAAATATTTTTTTCCTAAAATATTAAATTTTTTTAGAACTGTTGAAAAAAAGACCACCAAAGGTGACAATTTCCCCTATATGATAGTTATATATATATCTCGATTCCTAGACGTGACCCAGCGAAACGACTGGACACGTATAACTTCTTTTTTACCGATATAACTTTCCCCGGTAGTTTGAACTCTTCCCGATCACTAACCCCTACCATTTGTCTCACAGTGTTTTCTATGAAATTTGAACAAAACATCAAATAATTTAATATTAAAATATAATTTTATTTAACATACATATATGGTATTCGAAGATGATTCCCTTCACACTAATTGAAAAGGCCAAACAAACTGAGAAAACAAAAACAATATTTTAAATGAAACGATTACCAAAATTCGCACTGTTAGTTTTCAAATATGTGAAATGAGTGGTTAACCAATAAATGTCCCTTCCAATTGCTGGTACGGAACTCAGAGCCGGTTTACTTTTTGTCAATTAAACTGATATCTTGAAGTAATGGTTCCCTATTTTCTACAGGGCGATGCAACAGTATTTTTCTTAAGCATGCATATGTATGTAACTACATAAGTATACTTGTGCATCCCACCTACATATGTTATCAGAATGTGCGCATCAACGTTTGATTTTGAGTGAATTTAACAGTCACGACCAGTAATTATTTAATTTTATTGTTCTCGATTTAGTTTCGAATTACTGTTTTTGGTTTTAGGGCCGACTTTTATTATTTCAGCATTTCAGCGCTTTTGATTTTATATGAACCGTTTAATCCAATTGAAGTGTCGAATGCTCAAAATGGACACTATTTGTAGATCAAAGGGTCAAAGCTGAAGTTAACAGAATGCTTCAGAAAATAGTGATTGCAAACCAACGACACCATATATTACTTTCCCAGGTACGTGCTATCAGGGAGGCTTTTTCCACCTTAGTGAAGTAGTCAAAAGTGGTCGATCAATTGGCCAGCGAGGGCAAGCGAAACTACCTGCTGCTAAGATAAAATTGTCATCGAGTAGTGTCGATTATAACTTTAAATGTCTTTGTTTACCTACGGTTCAGCATTAACACCAGCAATAATGTCAGTCTGAAAATAAAACGGTACTCATAGAAAAAAAGACTTCAAAAAAGAGTTTTATGGCCTTTCAAAAATTTTCATCTTCAAGGTGCAATTCGTATTTTATATGGAAATATACTACTTCCGCTCCCCACCGTAGTTTGCATGCCTGTTCGCTAATCTAAGTATCAGCGCTGCCAATTTCGGTACTTTCGTACCAAAACTGGTACTTTGAAAATGATTTGGTACGTTGGTACGTTGATTTTGATTTTGGTACCTTTTCCTTAAAAGCGACAGTTAAGGAAAGCAATATTAATTATTTCCATCTAAATTTTTGATATATTCTGTATTTATTTGTCAATTAAAAGTCCAATAATTTAAACGAAAGCTTCAAAGCAAAAGTTATCGCAAAGTCAGATTCTAAATTCTCTGACAGTTCCATGTTTCCTCCTATTTGGCTTTGATATTCCATAACTCCGCAACTTTGGTCTTGTCAAATCATATATTTTTGCAATTTTACACAACTGAAGCCCGTCTTTTATCTAAAACTGCAGGGACCGTAAATAGCAGTTATTTTTTCCAACAGTTAAACTTGGCCAGATATTTTTTAAGTCGAAATAAAAGTCTTTCCGCATAGTAAACAAACCGCTTATCAAAATTTAACAAATTTGGTACCAAATGAAAGAGGCCTTAAATAGCTTTTAAACAGAAATAACGAACGAAGGTTACCACTTCTATTTATATTTATTATTATAATTTAATACAAAAGAAATGCATATACCTGATCCAAGGTTTGTTCTATTGTAATTAAAACAATATTTTTTATTTAAATATTTCTCAATAGCTGGCTCTCCTCGTTTAAATATTTCAGTTTTAAAGCTATTTTGGTCCTCTTTCAGTTGATACCAAACTTGTTTAATTTGGATAAGCGGTGTGTTTATTATTAGGAAAGGAATTTTATTTTCGACTTAAAAATATCTGGCCAAGTTTAGCTGTTGAAAAAAAGTAACTATTATTTACGGTCCCTGGAAAAATGTGTTAAAAAGTTTACTGCTTTGACGTTTCTTTCATTCTCCTATTCGGCTTTGTTTGCTTTTACTTGAGAAATGTCATCGCCGACAGGATGGCGCAATCTTGTATTCTATCATTCTTGACTAAATATTCAGTGAGTAAATATATAAAGACATATCAGTTTTAATGTAGTGATGGACAAGTAAGAAAGCTAAATTAATTTGAACTGCTTTTTTTTTGGTTTGTGAACACACTTGACCACGTTATTGGGCTACAAAACTGCTTACTCAAAAAAATGATAAAAAACAAACTGATTAAAAAATTTACATGAAAATTTATTGACTCCTTCTGAGTTTTGAACAGAGTTTAGAATTCACATTTTTATGTTTTTTGTTATAGTATTAACTATATTTTTATTAAAAATAGAAAAAAATAAAAATTAAATTAAAAATATTGTATATCGACATTGTGAAAAATTATCCGTGTGAAAGAATTATTTTTTAATCCAGTGAGATAGAAATAGACATACATATGTATATATTTACACATATGTAAAAATGACGTGATTGACAGGAAAATCAAACTCACGCACGTTCACGCCACCAAAAATTTCATTAACGCACGATCACGGAGATTTCGTATTATCTCTCAAAACCGCTCCCGTGCATGCATAAAAAAGCGTGACACCACCCAGCAAAAAATCGGTAATCGCTTTTAGTGGTAACGTGTTCTAGAAGGCATAGCGTTATAATGCCTTCGAATTTTTCCGCTTCTTTTAGGCGTTGCCGGTAATGCAAAGTAGAATGTCCAACAATATTTTATTTATTTCGCTTCTATGTTTGATTTCGGGGAATGCAAAGTAGAATGTCCTATAATATTTCTTTTTTAATTCGTTTCTTTGCTTCATTTCCGGAAATGCAAAGTAGAATGTCCTACAATATTTTATTTGTCTCGCTTCTTTGCTTCATTTCAGGGAATGCAAAGTAGAATATCCTACAATATTTTTTTTATTTCGCTTCTTTGCTTCATTTCGGAGAATGCAAAGTAGAATGCTGCATCGTAGTCAGCTGAAAAATAGAATGAATACCCAAAAATTCTGTTTCTACCGTTACTTTCTGTGGAAATTTGTCGCGCATAAAAATCATGTTTTGCTTTGTTCAATTTGCAGCGAAGTTGAAGTCAGTCAATGAAGTGAAGTACAAGAGTGAGGAAGTACAATTTTAAGCTTA
>NW_016157254.1:285810-314591 GCF_001687245.7 Rhagoletis zephyria | reverse complement strand
CAGCTTCTTAAACATTTTGAAGACCTCAGCGACATAGCAAACAGCTGATTTTAAAGTTTGACATTTTGGTATATTTATTTCACAAATTGTGTATTTTTATTTAAGTAAATAAGAAAAACATGAACAATCAAGAATATGTGATTAATTTTGCGAGAATTTAATTTTGCAGCACTACATCTACTCATTGTCGCCGGCAAAATTAGAAATAGATTTAATTTGGCGACGTCGACAATTGCAGTCCTGCAGCCAAGATGTCGTGCTGTCGTCAAAATAATTGTGTCCGTAAGAACGTGTGTATTTAAAATTTGACAGATGCTGCTTGTCGCTTGCTGTCGTCAAAGTGTTCCGAGCTTAACCCAAAAAATTGGCAAGAGAGCACTGAATCGAGAGCGTAACAACACGGGAGAGCTGCAAATTCTAGCTAGAAGAAGAAGCAATAGAATAAATATCAAACGCCGCCATTTGTTGGATTGGTTTAGCACAAACAAAAATAAAATGAGTGGAAATCAAAATATTAGTGATGTACTGGAATGTGTAAGTGCTTGTGTGTAAAGCAAAGAGTTTAAAACTGATTTATAAATAGTAAAATGTTTACAGCAGAATGTCAAAACAACTGTTCACTTGCAAGTTTTTGCTAGTTTTGTGTTCAGTAACTACTTATTTCTCTTCTTCTCAATTTTACGCTCTATTTTGCTTTTACGCTCTCGCTGCATTGTTTTACTGGAGAAGTTACTATACAAACCTATTGTTGGACCTACACATTGCAACTGATTACTAATTCAATCGTAAGTATACTAGAGCTTTGCATTTTGGCTTTAAAGTGCGTTTTTATGCTAATAAGTACATACGCCTTCGCATATTCACTTATATATGCACAAGATTGTACCTACATTTAATACAAAAGCGGATGAAATAGCAGTTCTTAAAAACCAAGGCAGCATATGGTTGGAATCAGTGTGCAAATCTCTACCACATATGTGGTTTATCTACCACATATTTTTTAAAATTTGGGTGTCTAACACATCTACCACACAAGGCTTAAAATCTATCACATTTAGGTACATTTTTGTTAACAATTTTCACATAACTCTAAAATTTCAACTCAATTCTTATACGAAATACAAAAATTAATCATACATATTTAAAAAGGTACATCATACATGTTGCTTTGAATATATCTGTCATTATCTTTTTAATATATCAAAAATCCGCATATTTCTATTTGCTAAAGTATTATGCAATGGAAAAATAATTTGGTCGATTCTTTTGCATAAATCAATTTGTAGGATTTTTCTCAAATTAATGAACATATTTTTTTCTTCATGATTCCCAATAAACATTTTTGTTAAATCTCAATTTGAGATGCATTTGCGGTCCTTTTCTCAAATCTCAAACGTTAGTTCTCAAATGTATCTCAAATAACCGTTGATAGCGTTCTCAAACTAAAAGGCACTTTTTTAATATGGAATTTTCCTTTATTTTCAAATTGAGAAATGTTGAATCCTCGACTTTTTCTCAAACGTGAGTGGAGCGGAACGAAATGAAATCCAGTTGCTCTGATTGAAATATTTGTATAGTGTTGCCAATGACACATGTAAGAGCAACACAGTTTTTATAGGAAGGGAATGTTTATTTATGCTGTTTAACAGTTTATTACCAAACACGCCAATGACTAAACTTATCATTTTCTTATATACAGCTCCTAAAATTATAACGCAGAACATTGTTTCGTCTTTGTCACTTACTCAGTAACAATAACATTAATACTTTTCATTATAAGAGCGCTTACCTTACCTTACATGTTTTGGAGAAAATTAGAAGGAGTAGGCGTAGGGCTTAACTGTTTCGTATATTACCTCTATAGACACAAACCAAGAAAACAACGAAAAAAATTCAAACCTAACCTCAAAAATGTCTTAAAAATTTCACTAAAAGGACATCGATGAATGTAGAACACCGAAAATGACGTCCATATATTTACAATAGTGGGATTCGAACCCCATACTATGGATCTCTTCTATGAGCGCGTGGAGCGTACATATGAGCGCTGCGCCCGACACGATATCAAAATCTTGCTCGACGGTTTTAATGCCAAGGTGGAAAAAAAGGGACATTTGGCGCCACTGGCGGAAAATTAAGCCTCCACGACGAAACGTCCGATAACGGATTGAGGTTGATCGACTTCGCCGGAGCCCGAAACATTGTAATATGTAGTACTAGGTTCCAGCATAAGAACATCCACCCAGCTACATGGCTGTCTCTAGATCGAAAAAACGAGAAACCAAATCGACCATGTTGTGATAGACGGAAGGCATGCTTCCAATGGTTCAGACATACGTACCCTTCGAGGGCCAAACATCGACTCGGACCACTATCATGTTGTAGCCGATATACGCACCCGCCTCAGTGCAGCAAAAAATGTGCGCTCAACAATGCAAGGAAAGCTTAACGTCAAAAAGCTGCAATCAAAACAGACGGCCAATTGATTCGCCACTCGACTCTCACACCTGCTGTGAGAGAGCACTCTTCAACAAAGCGACATACGCGAGTAGTGGAACCACATTTCCCGATCATTAAGTGCCGCCACCGAAGAAGTAATCGGATTTGAGCGAGCCCGGAAGAACAACTGGTACGATGAGATATATTCAGAAGCCGCAGAGAAAAAAGACGCCGCCACGCTGCGATCGGGCGCAACGCGATCCATGTGAGACCGTTATAGGGAACTGAAGAAGGAAGCGAGACGTATTTGCCGGCAAAACGCGCAAAAATTTTATCAGAGAGTTAGACGAATTACGGAAGGTTTCAAGACCAGGGCGAACTGCTGTAAGAACAACCATGGCGACCTAGAGACTGATGTCCAGAACGTGCTTAAATTATGGATGGAGCACCTTTCCACCCTATTGAATGGCAGTAGCACTGAAAGAAGTGGGGAAGACGAACCCGAGCCTCCAGTCGATGACGATGGAGTCGATGTCCCACCGCCTGACTATGACGAGGTACGAATAATGATTATGCGGCTGAAAAACAACAAAGCTGCTGGCGCTGACGGCCTGCCAGCCAAATTTTTCAAGTACAGTGGCGAGGAGCTTATGAGGTGCATGCATTACCTCTTATGCAGAATATGGTCAGTTGAACGCATGCCCGACGACAGAAATTTAAGTATGCTCTGCCCAACCCATAAGAAAGGTGACCCACCATTCGCGCCAACTGCCGCGGAACCTGCCTTCTAAGCATAGGTTATAAGGCCTTATCCAGTGTATTATGCGAAAGACTGAAGCCCACCGTCAACGAACTGATTGGACCTTATCAGTGTGGCTTTAGGCCTCGCAAATCTACCATAGATAAGGTATCCAAAATACGCTAAGTCAAGTCTAAAAGACCCGCGAGAATAGAATCGACACACACCATCTATTTGTCGATTTCAAAGCTGCTATCGGCAGCGCGAAAATAAGTTGTCTTTATGCCGCGATGTCTGAATTTGGTATTCCAGTGAAACTAATACGGCTGTGTAAAATGACATGGTGGTATTTCCAGATTTGTCAGAATAGGGAAGGACCCCTCCGAACCGTTTGATACCGAACGAGGTTTCAGACAAGGTGATTTGATGTGATTTCTTTCATCTGATGTTGGACAAAATAGAAACGGCCGCAGAACTGAACCGCTTAGGCACAATATTTTACAAGAGCGTACAATTGCTGGCGTAGGCCGGCGACATCGATATTATCGGTAAGCACAAGGGCTACGTCTGCTCTGCCTTCTCGGGATTTGATAGAGAAGTAAAGAGGACAAAACGGAGTACCTCCTGTCATAAGACAAACAGTCAGAGCATACGCGTCTTGGCACCCACGTCATTGTTACGGTTACAAGTTTGAAAAAGTAGACCTCTTCGTTTATTTGGGAACCAGCATTAATACCAATAATAATGTCAGCCTTGAAATCCAACGGAGAATCACTCCTGCCAACAAGTGCTACTCTGGACTGAGTAGGCAAATGAGAAGTAAAGCTTTTTCTCGTAGTACAAAGATCACACTCTATCAGCCACTCATCATGCCTGTGCGTGTTTATTGGGCGGAGGCATGGGCAATGAAAACATCTGATGAAGCGGCTTTTGGAGTTTTCGAGAGAAAGATACTGCGAAAGATTTACGAACCTTTGCGCGTTGGTGATGGCGAATACCGCAGACGATTTAACGATGAGCCCTATGAGCTTTAAAGCGATATAGACATAGTGCAGCGAATTAAAATTCAGCGGCTCCGCTGGCTTGGACAACGAAGCTCCTAGTCTGAAAGTATTCAACTCGAAACCCACTGGTGGTAGCAGAAGAAGAGGAAGGCCCCCACTGAAATGGGAAAGCCAGATTGAGAAGTACTTACTTGGCTTCACTTGGCATTTCCAATTGGCTTCAGTTAGCACAGAAGGGAAATGACTTTCATGCTGTTTTGGACTCGGCCAAAATGGCTTTGGCGGTTACAGCGGCAATAAAGAAGAAGAAGAAAAACGTCGAGGTTCGAGGCCCAACAGAAACAACATATGAAAATGATAGTACAATTTTTTTTGGTGCCTTGGAAATATGAAATAGCACCTGGGAAGTGCAGAACGAACGCGTATTCAAACGAAACATACTGCCTTTGAAGTGCTTTAATCCAAATGCACTTTCAAGTAGTTGAAATCAAATGCAGAGTCGGATAATTGACTGCTTCCTAGGACATTGTTATTTTAAGTAAAGTATTTATTCCAAGAAAGAAAATCAGAATTTCAATTAGTTGTGCAGGGTAAAAACCGGATGAACATCAATATTTAAACTAGTTTCTTTCTATACTGGGATATGAACGTGCCAACAAAGGCTGGTTATAGTAGCGCGGAGGATTATATTGTATCAGATGGTATGGGTGGTGTATGTATGTATGTATGTAGAAAGAGAACGAGCTATTCCAGCAAGCTGGAGTAAAGGTGAATCTGGGTGTAAATAAAGGGCATAGGCAGAAGCTATGGCTTTAACGGGGAATGGTGAACGCATTAATATTGCATGCAGTTTGTTTGCATTTTGATAATAAATCAAAAACAGTGCATATAAATTGGGAAATGTGCAGTTAAAGCAGCAAAAGCAGCACCACCAATGTTACTAACAACTGTTGAAGTGGCAGCACCAGCAATAGCAGCATTTGCCTAGTACATTTATGCATGGCTGCATATTTCATTTGAGTTATATACGTTTGTAATATGTTGCGAATAAACATATTTATTCTCGGCTGAAGGAGGCTTGTAGATGTAGGCAAATATGCCAAAGCACAAACAACAAACAACAAATGCTATAACAACAACTATGAAAGATGCTTTAGCAGCCACAACAGCCCGACACGCACATATTCTCATAGAATTTATGGGTTTTTCGAGCTGTGGGCACAATTCACTGCAGTTACCGCCACTGCTGGGAAATGGCACAGTTGGTGGTCCAGCACACATACGTACATATATAGGTACCATGGAAAAATCGCGATTACTCCATGCACGCATATAAAGAGTAATCCGTAAGGGTCAAGGAGTACTCCAAAATTTACCGAAATGTATATAAAAAATGTGACCCAATTAACATTGCGATGACCTAGGGCAGGACCATATATTGTCGCTCCCAACGAAGAGTAGCACATCTCAAATTACCGTGGAAGACTAACACATTTCACTATTCGTGTCGAAGACTAGCACATTTCATTATTCGCGTCGAAAAGTAGCACATTTCAGATTTTCGCGTGGAAGAGTAGCATATTTTACTATTCGCGTGGAAGAGTAGCACATTTCAGATTTTTGCGTGGAAGAGTAGCACATTTCAGATTCTCGCGTAGAAGAGTAGCGAATTCATATAAAGTGGTACTAGCAGCCGTACAAAAACCAAAAATACATGTATGTTATAATTATTTCTCTTCGACTAAGCTGAGAGTTTAATGTTGTGTATGGAGCTTTTCGGTATTTTATTACAAATAGAATAAACGTTTATTTTGCTCCTACTTGTTTTGACGCATATTCGCGTCTTTCTCAGGGAATCTATTTATAAATACGAGAAACATATATGCGCATTAGGGTGGTCCAAAAATGCATGTGAAAAGGTAAATTCGGAATTTTTATGCTCTCACTCCCTAGGATTGTTCTATACCGAAAAAATATACCCCTATTTTTTTATTTTGAAATCAAAAAATGATTAGAGGTCGCTCAAAGCGCCCAAAGTTGTTCATGTATTTTATATGGGGAAAAAAACTTTTGGTAAAAATGGTATAAAATCCAAAAAAACTAATATTTTTCTATCGTAAAACTCCTTTCATCTGCAGGATTACCAATAATAATACCCAATTGTTTATTTAACCATTTTTCATCGCAACTATAATTTGTAGGTCCGCCAAAAACCCACAAAAACCCCGAGAATGCAACGGTCGTTAGCATTAAAAAATGGTTAAATAAATAATTGGGTATTATTATTGTAAGTCTCCTGAAGAGAACCAGAGTTTTCCGATCGAAAAATATTGACTTTCAAGAATTCTATACCATTTCTACGAAAAGTTGTTTTTTCCCATACAAAAATACATGGAAAACTTTGCGCGCTTTGAGCGACCTCTAAATATTTTTTGCTTTTTATTTTTCTTATTTGCTTATTTTTTTTTATATAGAACAATCCTAGGGGGTGAGAGCATTACAATTCCGACTTTACTATTTTTGGACCAGCCTAATGTACATGCAGTCATATCAGGAGCACCTCATTTCAAAGTGATATTGTTTTCCACTTATATTTATTTATTTATTTTTAAGAAGTTTCATTAAAATAAAGTTCATTCTCTGAAGAAGTCCATATAAACCCAAATTTAAAACTTTGTAGAGAACTAAAAAAAATCTAAAAATGTTCATCCAAAAGTCAAAATTTTTTTTATCAGAATTTTTTTAGTATATAGATTTAAAACCCTTTCAATTATTACAATAATGTGCAAGTTTCAAGTGGCTAAAAATTTCCGTTGTTGCGGTTTTCTTCCACATAAAAATAAATTGTGTTTATTCGTTGTATGGTAGCAAATGCGACAACAAGGATCAAAGGTTTTAACGCTCTTGAAACTTGCACATTATCACACTAACATTGAATCGGCTATAAAGCTTCATACTCAAAACAATTTTAACACTTCTGAGTAAGTAAATTTGAAATTTGAATGAAAATTAGTTGATTTTTTTCTTAGATTTCTACAAAATTTTAAGCGTGGGTTTACATGTTTTTTTTTTTTTAATGAACTTTGTTTTAATTGAAATTGAACATACTGAAAACAAAATTTCAATGGTTAACCATAAAACAATAGGAATTGCATAATGCTTAAAGGGGAAAAAAAGAAAAGTGGATGATCTCTGAAATGTGATACTTTTCGACGTGAATAATGAAATGTGCTAGTCTTCCACATTAATAGTGAAATGTGCTAGCCTTCCACGCGAATAGTAAAAATGTGCTACTCTTCGTAGGGACCGACGATATGTGCTCCAGCTCTGCATGACATAATATTAGCACAAAACTACTCCAAGGGATTAGTCCATGGAATACCTACCTCTCGGCAACACAGTCCACTTAATATCGTGTAGGGCTGAATGCACGAGCAATCTCGGGTAACAATAGGCTGGTATAGAGGCCGGAGCTGCTCCGCTACTATATTACAGAGGAGCGCTTTGTAAGTACTCCAATATGGCACAAATGGACCACATGGTCCAACGATTTTTGCAGGGTACTAACGCACACACAGCTACGCAAAATTTACATGCACACTCTCCATCATTTATTCAACTGTATGCCCCGATAACTCTAAAATGCTAACGTACGCATGCATTTACATACGTATGTACATATGCGTGGGAATGTGTGATGGGGGTGCTCGTATGCATGGCTTTGGCGCAAGATTTGTTTATTAAAAATTTAAATTAATAAATATGAACCAACAGCAAGCTATTGAATTTAGCAAAGTGTATGATGAGGGTGTAGCTTGGAAAATCGAAGCTTAGCAAATCTATTGGGAAGATGAACATACCCGTACATATCTGTTTTATATGCGTAAATGTCAGTGCATAAAATTTTGCAGCAACTGCTTTCGCTTCGGATACTCGTATTTACTTACGTATGCATTTATGCACTTAAGTGAACACAAATCAATAAAAATGCAAGCGAGAGAATTGAAGAAGTATTATCAGGAATTATTTAGAAATGCTTTCATTTGTTTTAGGGACTTAAACTGAAAACGATTAGAAATAAATTTTTTCGAAACAAATTAAACATAGCTGTTATTTAGTATTTTAGACTATATTAGCTGCTCTCCCCCTCTCTTTGCTTTCTGCTGAACCACTGAAGTTGAAATAGCAGTAAAGACAGCTTGGGAATGAAAATGAACAACTATAATCTTTTTATTACGATATATACTTATCATGTGAAATGGAATTTATTTTAGTTTCTGTGGAGATATGCAAGACGAATTCGGGCTTATAATCTGAGATCGTTTTCAATTTGTCCGTATGTAACAAGCTGAAACACACAATCAGCATGCGCTACACATAGAGACTTCAAGCGAGATTGAAGAAAGGATGCTTGACATGCAAATTTATGAACCGAAAAGACTAAACGTTTACGTCACCCTCTCTATGTAAAATAACTCACCCTCTACCCTGGCAAACTACCTTGGCGTAAGTTTTCCAAAGTTCATTTTAAGCGCTCTATATAAAACAAACTGCAAATAAAGCGTCCCCCATATTGTTATAAAGGCAACGCACGGTGGAAGATAGAGCTGCAAAACTATCGATGGCACTATCGATAGTATCGATAGTTTCAATGTGGCACCACTATCGATGAATGGTGGCCACTATCGCGATACTATCGGAAACGAAAAATTGCCAAAAATCCACAGTAAGCCCTTGCTACTTAAAACCTGCAATTTTTACTAAAACTTAATGGACTACAAAAGCGCATATTTACTCCAATTTTTTCTTAGAAATCCATTAAAAAAATCAAAATTTTTATGACTCGAAAACTTCGAATTTTCCTCGTTTTTGTAAATGGTTTAAAATTTCCACTTGCAACGTGTTTTTTTTTTTGTTTCTTAAAATAACTAATATTCTTATTTTTAATAAAGCACACTAAAATGTTGATTAAAACTAACATTTCTGTTTTTCTGGAAAGGGAAGCGAGACGTATTTTCAATAACATCAAAAGTGACACCTAAATATATTAGTGCAGGCACCCGAAATTTGATGTGATGAACTTAGGCGCCTTACAAACAACACAAGATTTCATAAATGAAATCAAAACATTTTTAGATGTTAAATGTTAATTATTTTAAATGAATTGAGTAAGTGTGAACACCAAAGTCGGTTACTCTGTTAAAAATTTAATTTCCTCAAATAACCAAGAATACGCCCTTATATGAAAGTTCTTTTCGCAATTTATAGTGAAGTTACGCAATTTCTGCGATGGCAAAATTACTAATATTATTATTTTATTTATACATTTATTTTTGTTATTTATGGCCTTTTAACAATTATATTCAATAAAATTGTTGAATACTTATCTATACATATAATAAAATTGTAGAGGTATAAATTAAAATATAGAAAGAAAAAAATTAAAGAGTTGCCACCTGTTTGAAATTTTCAGTTCAAGTATATTGATTAGATAAAATAAATAATGCAACATGGTTGTCAAAAGAAATAGGTTTAAGAGGGATAACACCCGAAAATATTTTTTTTTGAAGGTTGCCACCTGTTCGAAAATTTTAATTTAATTTAATTGATAAGATAAGTTGACTATTGCAATATGGGTACCAAACTGAAGAGGTTTAGAAAAGTTTACTACCGGAAATATTTTTGGGGAGGATCGCAACCTTGTTGCGAAATTTTATTCAATTAAATTGATAAATTAAATGACGGGTATCAAAGAGCTCAAAAATGCCTTTAAGGCGCAGTGAAGCACGTTGGCTATTTACTAGTCTTAAATAAACGAAACTCTTCATTTCTTTCTCGCAAAAACAATCAAATTTCTGCTTCATTGTTATACGCTTTTATTTCAAATCCAATTAATTTTATCTGGTTTTAAGCAAACATACATCATTAGATTATTTCATCGTATGCATACATAAAAAGCAAACAATTCTTTATTTACCAAATAAATAAACACCAAAAATGGCAAAAATTTATACATATGCATACATATGTATGCAAGTGGACATGAATGGCATGGGATTGTATCCGTTAACATTTATTATTTCATTAATAACTTAATTGTTTTAGCAAACACCTAAAAAGCCGCTTCAAATTTACTTGAAGTAGGGTATTCGCAATGGAATGCAATGGGGTATAGTCATTGTGCTGGGTCTGCAGTTACAGTTGCACGGCTATAAACAATCCAGACTCTTGCGTCCTCGTTCGCGCACTCTGGGCGAAAATTTTGATATTGATGCAGAATGAAAAGTAATGTTAATGTACATCGATTTATCGTATCTTCAGAACAATATAAAAAAAAATGGACTTGACATCATTCCACATTTAATTGCAGAATGAAAGATAATGCGAATTTACATCGATTTTTCGTATCTCCTGAATAATAATAAAAAAATGGGCTTGCCCCCTTAGGAAGCGATAAGTACAAAAATAAAGTAAAAACAAGTAAAGAAGTATAAATTCGGGCAAACCCGTACCACCGCACCAAGTTTGGTAGAATTGGATAAATCGGTTACCGAAATACACAAGTGTGGTCATAAGTGGGCGGCGCCATGCCCATTATCCAAAAATTAATAATAATCTAATTTTATGCTAAGTGGTGATTGCAATCATCGATTTTAAGTGAATTAGCCTTAGTAGTTGCTAACTAATGGCAGTTTTCGTGTTTCTGTAAATTACAGTTATATGGTAGGTGGGCGTGGTTATTGCCCGATTTCAAAGATTATCAACAAATTTCTTACTGGCCGTCTCCACAGGATAAAATTTATTGCTGCCCAGCTGTCATTTTGGTCGCTAGATATAAGTTATATCAGTGGCAATATTTGTGTGGGCTTTTTATATCTTGATATAAGCATTTGTAAGATAGCTTTGAAAATGTAGTTTTGCCATATTTAATCGCTTCAAAAATTTAGAAAATAGGCTATCTTATGAATAAAAACTAAGCAATGCTTTTTTCTTAAAATTTCAGATCCTTTACGTAAAGTTATTCGAATAAATCAAGCAAAAGGTTTGAAATCTTAAGAAACAGCAACTGCTTAGTTTTTATTCATAAGGCGCATTCACTGAAATCTTCTTCCAAATTGTTCTCACTATCGGTCCCATTCAACGATATTTCTTCCATTCCATTTAGAACTTGTTCTTCATAGGAACCCCTCTCGAAAAGTAAAAAAAAAAAATTAAATTCAAAACAGAAAATAGCCAACAAACATGTTAAAAACTAAAATAAGTACAGCAAACAAAATTACCTTTACTACTTATGTTCGCCTGTCAGGCGTCAAGAGGGCGTGGAACTCAGCCGCGCAAGGCCACTGTACAATGTGCGTTTGCTAACAGCCTCGTACAGCGCTAAGCTGAGTTGGCGCGAACGTTACCGAATTCGTTCCGGCTCACAGGCAAACGTTAGTATTCTAGGGATACATATGTCTATATCTATCTCGATTCGTTTTGGCTGATACAAACAACCGTTATGCGAACAAAATTATCCTGTGCACAAGTGCGCTCGGGTATAATAACCACTCGTGCTCATAAACCCGTAGTTGCGTATATAACGCATACGCTCCGTAGCACCATACACAGTGACCTAACACGTTTACTCGCACGCCTTAACTTGAAAGTCATATATAAAATGTATTAAATATTGGCGTAGGAGATTTTTACACAGTATCCCTTATGCATACGGTGACCATATCAACCAACGTAAAATAAAGGACATTTTTTTCAATTTCCAATGCTCTAGCGAAAAATGAAGCCAAATCCTTTTCAAGGACTTCGACGAAGCCAGCACACAGTGGTTCAAAATTGGAATTTAATGTTTATAATACACTGGAGTCTTAATTTTTCAACCAATTTTTACTAAAAAGCAAAAAAAAGATTTACTTTGGTGAACATTTTTTTATAACATTTCAAACTTTTTGTTTGTGTATTTTTTTGTTTTGTTTTGAGCGAACCATACATTTGTTTTCAACTAGTTTTTGTTTTGAAACATTTATTAACTGGAACAGGAGAATAAATTTTCTTCAAATTGCTACTTTTTCTGCAGTTTGCACAAAAAAATTTAATATGATCAAATAAAAGTTCAGAAATCAGGCTCAACTGGTCTCTTGCAAATGTTGTAAGCTTTCATAAAAAAAAATAAATGAAAAATGAAGGCTCCAATGAATTATGAACACTAAATGCCAGTTTTGAGCCACTGTGCAGCAGGGGGTTTATTGTTCTCTTTCAGTGAAACTGGAAACTCAGCGTGCAACACGATCCTGAGCACAACTTTCCCTGTGCTTTATAGATTGTACAAAGATAACCGATTAAATAGAAACCCTTAAGTGGGACGCGAAACAAACTGGGAAGGTTTTCATTATATTTTATAAGGGACATTTCATTTTTCATATTCTGCGTTTAAAAGTTTACCTCAGAAAAATGCAGAGCCGATTTAAAGGACAGTTTAAGAAGTAAAGGACAAAAGGCGTCCTTTATTTTGAAAAAAATTATAATGGACAGGGTGCTAAAATAAAGGACTGTCCTTTAAAATAAAGGACGGATGGTCACCGTACTTATGCACATATCGCACACCGTCTTCAACAGAGTCACAACTCAAAATTTGGCCTTTTTGAGATTTTGCCCTAAAAATGTACGCAGAGCTTTTATTTACACTTCAGCAAAAGCTGGAGCAAATTTTTGTTATAATTAAAAGAAAAGCCAAGGTAAAGTCGCCCTTACCCATATGATTATCATGTCTTAAGAAATAATTTTCGCATTTTCGGGCAAACGTATTATTTTGAGTTGTGACCCTTTTGAAGACAATGTGCGATATGTCGTATATTAGTTTCTTCATGTATGTATATAATAATTTTAGAATATATTTCGAGTGTGCCAATAAAAATTGTAAAAATGGAATTTTAGTTTCTAGTCACACACTAGTTTTATTACACTACAGACGTTCGTTTTGGCAAGAAGAACATTTTCTCCGTTTAATTTTAACATTTTGAAGTATCTAAAATTATTAAAAAAAGATCGTAAACTCCAAAAATTCCAAAATAGCCGCGGAAGTTATTCTGCTGTAATGTTTTTAATTTCATGCTAACCTCTTGTAAATTCAGTAATATTTTGCACTTGATGACAACGTCGATTGCCTCTAATATGAAAATTCTATTTGAAAACTTCCCAAAGTTATTACAAAGAAAAAACAATTATGATTTGAAAAAATTTGGAATTTCGATACTTTTTCGCCTAAATAAACGTTTTAAGGCTAAAATTGCTCAAAAACTTAATTTATTTTTTATTGTACTCGTTTTTGGAACCCCTTTGATTGGAATATATTAAATAGGGTGGCTGCTGTAGCGTAACTGAAGTTTTTTGCCAAAAATTGGATTTGCTCATACAAGCTCTTGTCTCAAGCCTTATCCGTTCGCATTGAAATATACTAGCCAGAAATGCGATTACTTTATAAAAAAGATAACCATACACTCTATAACACCCATATTTCAAGTGTTTTTACTCTCTAGAAAATAATTTATGCAACCTCACATACGCGGTTTTGCATTATCTTGATACGCGGTTTTGCATTTTGTGGATACGCGGTTTTGTACTTTAAACGACGAATTTTTGATGGCGCTTACAGCTTTGCTAAGTGTTTAGCCGAACTTCTCTTCAATTTGTGGTGTAAGTCCTCCGAACGGCAAATGGTTTTTTGAGAAGCTTTTTCAAGGCAGAAATATACTCGATGATCGAATCCAGGTTCTACGGAGTGGTAGTACGCACCTCTTTACAATCAGTCACGGTGCACAGTGGGGCAAAAACGGTCGCTGTGGATAAATCAGTTTTGAGAGCCCAAATATGAACCGATTTCAAGTTTCTTTTTTTTTTAATAAGAGATAATTAATTTTCGCGTCGAGCTATCCATGGCGATTATTTAAAGAAGCTCTACTTTTTTATTTATTTATGTTGATAATTGAAAGAAAAAAAATGTTTGCGTGTGAATGCTTCCCATTTTTCGGAAAATATTTGAAATTAATTTCAAATGCCTGCTATTATTTAAAATAATATTCATAAACATTTTTCCATAGAATACCATTAGTTGAAAAAATGTTTTTAATGTGTTATCTATACTGATATTATGTTCGAAAAACTCGAGAACAGCTGTACCGATATTTTTGAAATTTTGGACATAGACTCTAGATTCTCCAAGGATGATAATAGAGGAAAAATAATTACGATATATCAAGGGGGTGTGGCACCGCCCGTACAAATTGAAGTTTTCACACCACATACACATTCTAATGTGAGAAATTCAGTTTGTATGGGAAGTGCCACGCCCCGTTTTTCAATAGCTCCCATTTTTTCAATGACTTTTGCGTTCTATATCTTCCTTTGGGAGTCTAGAGTCGATATCCAAAGTTTCAAAAATATTGGTACAGTTGTTCTCGAGTTTTTCGATTAGAAAACAACGGATTTCGAAATATTTATCAGGCATTTAAAATTAATTTCAAGTATTTTCCACAAAATTGGAAGCATGCAAACGTAAAAATTTGTTTCTTTCATTTTCCAACATGAATTCATAAAAAATTGATTTGTCAACAGCAACCTTTTTTGCCCCGCTGCACAGTGGTTCGGATAGCAGATCTAGCTGGACGAAAGTCAAAATCGTTTTGTTTTTAAAATACTTAATGGTACTTGGAATACATTCCTGACAATACATTCAAATAGAAATTGCATTTATTAAAGCATTAACATATGAAAACCAACAAAAAAAGGTAAGTCAAAGCCGCCTATTTGAGAACTCTATTTTAAAAGCTGAAATTTAACTTAAAAGATTGCTAATTGCACTCACAGATATTTGCATAATTGCAAATTGACTTTATAAAAAAAAATTACACTTATTCCGCTATAGATTCAGAGGTCATAACGCAATTTACGTCCACATTGGTATAAGCAAATTTATTCTGAAAAATAGTCGTTTTGATTAATTAAAAAAATAAATTAAAGAGTAGAAAAAGTAAAGGCAGCCGAAGGCCGTTATTAAGCCACTTGCATATTATTCTTTACACCTTCGCAAATGCAGAGGGTAAGTTCGATAACCAAGTCTAACCAATTGGCTTAGATATTTACATTTTAGTGACGGTATGTCAAATCTCAAAATTCAAAAATAATTATGAACAGGAATTTATCTGAATATAAATATAAGATCAATGGCGGATCCACGGGAAGAAGAGGGGGTAGGGGTTGTGTGTTAAAACAGAAAAATACTTGGAGTTATAAAAACTTTGGTTATATAAGAGTTAAAAAAAAGTAACTCGCAAATTTTCTGCTTTCTAAAATTAAAAAATTATACAACAGGCATGCAACTCTTTAAGCGCTGTTATAAAGTCTTTTCTGAAATTTATTTGGGTTTCTTGCTGTGACCTTAAATTTTAGTCATGGTAAATAAAATCTTAAGAAGTGAGTTGTTTGACATTTGGAGAAGTGTTGCTGAAACTTCTAAAAGACAACAAGGTGTCCGTGATTATGTGATTAGTAAATTGAAAGAAATATCTGATGAAAATGCTCGTTCCGAAGTAAATAAAGTAAATTAAGTAAATGACTTTAGATTCGTAATCAGCAACCCAGAAAACCCCCAGATACCCAGTTACATAGAAATCTACCGATTTTTTTAAATTTTTGTCCGACATATTGGATCCGCCATTTTGAATTTTTGGTAAATGACTTTAGATATGTAATCAGCGACCCAGAAAACCTCCAGATACCCAGTCTCATAGAAATCTACCGATTTTTTTTTTTCGTCCGCCATATTGGATCCGCCATTTTGAATTTTTGGTAAGTGACTTCAGATTCGTAATCAGCGGCCCAAAAATCGCCTAGGTAAGAAGTGGTGTAAAGATCCATCAACGAGTATTTGTTTAAATAGTTTCGTCCAGCTAGATTTGCGATCCGAACCACTGTGCGCTGTGCGGCGTCCGTCATACGTACTAGGGATGTTGCGAGTGTGGAATTTTAGACATCTGCGGATGCGAATGCGGATGCGAATGCAGATGTCAAGTAATTCTAAGAAACAATTAGAATCTAGCATAATGGCGAGATCGTTGTTTAAACAGCGCTTACAAGCCAAACCAGAAATGTCGGGTTCTTCTAAAGCTTTTTAAAAAGAATTATTCATTCTCATTCCTTTGGCTGATTCAGAATTTGGGGAATCGTTAACTTCATCAGCGTTTTTCGATTTTAGTTTTTGTATTTCGTTTTTAATACATACTTTCTACTGTGACTCGTTTGAAAAATTTGTACTTATAGCGAGCTAAATAGGTGGATATTGAAAATAAGTTATTGTTTTCCAAGAATGGAAATTTTGAACGAAATTGAGGTCATCGGATCAAAATATTGTTATTTAAAAAAAAAGCGCCTGTTTTTACCTTAGTTTATTTAATGTTTATTATTTATTTTATGAAAGTAAAGCTCTTTTCCTAACAAAAACCATATAATACCAAATTTCGAACATTGTGCAAAAGATTATAAAAATTAATTATGAAATCTTTCGCCGAAGTTTCAAACTTTTTAATTAGAATCTTTAGAAAAAAATTTGGTTTGCAGTTTTGTAACTCATTAAAATTAAGTATAATAAAGTGCGAGTGGAAAGTGCTGCTCATAAGCTTCTCTTTCAATAAAAAAAAAATGGTTGAACATACTTTGTATGAAAAAAGCGTAATACTGCCAACAAAGTAAAATTTAACGAATTTTTTAAACAAATTTTACGGGGTAATCTCGAGAAAATTTGCCTACAAATTTGTGATGCTACTATAAGGATACTGTTTCAGGGAAAACAGTGTGGAAAAAATTTCAAAAATTATTTTTTGTCCCGTATTCGGCTCTCATAAATATGGTCACCGTAGTTATATAGCTTAAGAAATAATATGGTTAACGACATTTTTATCAAAGTTGATATACATGACATTTGACCAGTTTTGTTATACAAATACTCCCACGACCACAGGCAAAAATATTGGCTACAATTTGGCATTTTTTTGCCATACATATATACGTTGCGCAGCATTCGCATTCGCAAAAGCTCCGCATTGATTATTGCGAATGCGAATGTTAAAATGAATGCCGAAGCTCCGCGATTGCGAATGCGAATATGAATACGAATATTCGCAACAACCCTGATACATAGATACTTGTACGATAATTTATCTACAGTTCTTGTGAAATGAGTTATGTATTTATTTTAGTAAATAAGTGGGAACATTTCTCGACTTTAATGAAATACTTGATTCTTTATGCTTTTACGATTTTAGGCAACCCGATTGGGAGGAACGTACGAGTGATTCCCCGCCCACCATGTTAAATCATGCTTCTCATTGCTTTTAAATGGTGAAGCTTAACCCAGATCAATGTATAATGATGATTTTGACATTCTCCCACTCAACAACAACGCCCCTGGACCCGGCGACGATTTGGCACATACCTCTTCCAGCTATTAAGCACAATTTAATCTGATCAATACATATGTCGTTCCCGCAGATAAGAATATCTGAGTACTTTGCCCAATCCATTAGATAGATCCTTCATCTATTCTGTTTGGGCCAATTACCGCAAAATCAACCTTCTTATCATTGCATGTAAAGTCCTACTGACCATTTCAAAGAATGAAGCTCTTCATGAACCAACTGATTGGACCTTATCAGTGTGGCTTCAGGCCTGGCAAGTCCACCAGATTTCCTCAGTTTCTGATCGACACGCACCACCGTCTATGTAGAGTTACGGTGAACCCAATCTTAATTTTAGTCTGAATTGGGAAGGATCTCTCCGCGCCTTTCGAGATGAAACGAGGTTTAAGATTGGTTGCCTAACTCTCGTGCGACTTATTCTTTCCTGTTGGTAAGCGTTATATGGCAAAAGCGTATTGGTGCTGGCATATGCAGATGATGTTGACATCACCGGCTTCAACAGCATTTTCTAGTTTAGAGATGCAGGCAAAGGACGTTGATCTAGTGCCGAACAAAGACAAAGCAATGTACCTCCCGGCAACAAGCAAAGAGTCTTTGCATATTGGGACACACGCCGCTCATGGCAGCTATATTTTCAATTAAGCGAAGGATTTTGCCTATTTCAAATCCAGCAATAACACCGGCAATAACGTCAGCCTGGAGATCAAGCGATGGATATCTCTGGGCACTAACTTTCAGCTCGGTAGGAAATTTTAAGTGGCGCCGAAACATTGAAAATGTCTAGCAAAGATGCGAAGGCTTTGGAGGCACAAATGATGATGCTCCAGTGAAAGGATCCTCCGACTGCGTTCTCAATGGACTTTTTAACGGTTGGGGTTGGCAACTGTCGGGAGATGAAAGAGTAAAATGATGCACTTTTTTAGATCCGGAAAATGCACTGATATTGCTCTGAACTCAAAACGCCCCTGTTTGGAATTGTTCAGGTATCTTGCTATAATTAATACGTGCATAGTTTACCCCTGAGATCGCATTATTAATAATAATTCTCACAATTCCTTTATTTGATTATGGTCAATAAATGCATTACGTATACACAAATCAAAATAAAGAATACATTTTTACCTCACTGAACACTGAATGCTTGTATACAAACTCAAAAATAAATTATAATAATTATGGCGGCGCACCTCAGCCGAATGAGGCAGAGGAGTAGTATGCTTTCCACAGCCCACGGTGAACTTATCGCACTTATCCAAGAAAAGACGCAACTCAGTAACAAAAATATTACATAGCTCTATATGTATGATGAAAAAACCCCAGAAAATAGCGCGAACTCAAGCAAAATTTTTGCAGAAAACGGTACAGCTGTCAATGACGGAGAGAGACCATCATATTTAACCTAAAATATTGTACTTTTGGTAGCATTATTGAAATAGGGACGAATATGAGAAGTGTTCGAGATTAGCAAGCAGTAATACGTATGCAAAACTGTTGGCATATACATACATAAATGATGGGTGTGTTCCGCTGCATTCCACTTCAAACTGAATATCAGTACTTCACTTCAACTCTTCCAAATCAAATATGTATGGATATGATGACTGAAATGAGTAATACTGTGGAAATGCCATAATCGCAAACGTAAATCAAAGCTAATTATTATGCAAATTAAAATATGATTATACATATGAGTACCTACGCGAAAGCATGCGGCTTATTAAATTCCAATAAAAATTTATTACATCCCATAAATTAGATAAATAAATGCCCCAACGGGCCTCAGACCACAAAAGCGTTGAAGCAAACAAATGAAAATAAACCAAACAAATAACTAAAACAAAGACTGAATTGCTAGGATTACAGCTAAAAATTTATATTCTTATATTCACACATACACATATTTTATATACATAACTCCAATTTCTTTTATTTTTGCCGCTTTCACTATTTTCGATTTGTTGGTTGCCTAATAAAATATAATTAAATAGAAAATAGTTATGTTTGTAGGTCCGCTCTAAAAGCGAATATGTATATTTTCAGACACATATGTATGTGCGTTCATATGTGCAAAATTACTTATTGAAAGGTAATACTAATAAAAATATACCAATTTTCTGGAAAAAAATAGAAAAATTATTTTAATGTTGATTTATGGATGATAATGGTTTTATGTTGTTTATTTAATATGAATCAGTATTTGTCAAGATACTAGTAATAAATCGATAATATATTGTTGTAGTTTAGTAGACAAGCTTTAATATGGCGTTTATGTATATATTTGCAGAATCTATAAAACTAAAACCTTAGATATGTACATTAAGGTGACTCAATTTATTTTCAAAACTCCTGTTTTTTTGGTTTGCCTATGTAAATTATTTTTACGATTCTCTTGAAACCTCGACCATCGTACAGTTCCATAAGTAAAGTAACTCTTGTGTGTATTTGACAGGCTGTAGGTGTGTTTTTGGTTAGTGTATTGGTGTTTTTGGTTCAGTGTGTTGGTGTATTTTGAATAAATTGTAATAGAAATGAAAGAAATTGTAATATAAATGAAATAAATTGTAAAAGGTAAGAGCACATGCCAACAAACAGGTAATCTCAGCTGTAGGCATCAGCTGATACTATTTTTATACCCGAGCGCACTTGTGCACAAGGGTATATTAATTTTGTTCACATAACGGTTGTTTGTAACAGCCAAAACGAATCGAGATAGATATAGACAAATGTATACATAAATGCTCAGAATGAATAGAGAAGTCGATTAAGCCATGTCTGTCTGTCCGTCCGTCTGTCCGTCTGTCCGTCCGTCCGTGTACACGACAACTCGAGCAAAAATTTAGATATCTCAACGAAATTTGGTATGTAGGTTTCCATTAATCCAAGGTAGGTTGGTATTGAAAATGGGCGAAATCGGACTGTAACCACGCCCACTTCCCATATAACGGTAATTTCCAGAAATACGAAAACTGCGATATTTTAGTAACTACTGAAGATAATTCACTCAAAATTGATATTTACAATAATTTTCAGACGAAAAATAAGAATATTATAAATTATGGTTACATGTGTATATCTTGGTAATTTCTTCCAAACTTGGCACATTGTTGGCCTTGGTACAGCATACTAAATGGCCGAAAATTTAAAAAATCGGACAATAACCACGCCAACATCCCATATAACGGTAATTTAGAGAAATACAAAATCTTCGATAAATCAGTAAATATTAAAGGTAATTTATTTAAAATTGATGCTCACAACAATTCTTTACCAAGAAATACGTTCATGGTAAAATTTTGGAAAATGGGCGTGGCACTTATATGTATATCGGTAACCGTTCCACCAATTTGTACCAAATTCGGTATTTTTATTGTGCTTGCCACATAAAAGCAAAACGTTGAAAATTATTGAAATCGGACTAAAATTACGGCCGCATTTCATATAACGATAAATTTCAGAAATGCTTGAAAATGCAATATTTCGAAATTCAAGGACGTTAATTTACTCAAAACTGATTTCGGAAAGGTGAAAACACATATATTTAATACTTGCGCCGAGTATTTAATGTTCGGCTCCGCCCGAACTTAGACTTTCTTACTTGTTACTTATAAAACTGTGCGATGACCTCGACGCTTTCACAAGTATTCGGGTTAATTTCACTGGACTGTTAAATAAACGCAGGAACATTTGTATACGTGTATGTATGATATAAAAGAGCTCAACTGCAAATTCTAAGATATAAAATCCTTACTTTCTATCATCTGGGCTGGATCAAGGTGTTTTAGGACGTATACCGAGGGTCAGCTGGGCTAGGGCCCTTTATAAAGCCCAGTTGTAATGGTAGGGGTGCTACTCAGCATTCCCGGTACTGCGTATCTCTGTCCAGGCGGATGACCCTTGTTCTAGGTCACTACAGATCCTCCGAGCATCCTGTGCTGTCGGATAGTAAGTTCACCTTGAAGCTAAGTTAAGCTTGAAGAAAAACAGAGCTCAGCGTTATGAGAAAGCTTCATAGGTCAAATAGGCCTTCTGACACAAGCATTAGGCGCTTGATTTATACACCAATTATCCTATATGGAGTTATTGTATGGTGACATGGGCTAAAAAAGGTGACCAATCTTAAGTTGCTTAGAAAAGTACAAGACTAAGTGTAAACTGCATCAGCGGAACACTCAGTACCACACCAAGTGTCACTATACTATACTAGTTCTTCACTTTCTCTGGTTCTATCTAGGAGCAGATTGCGACTCTTGGCGTCGCCTTGTTTTCACCAACCGATATAAAGATACCTGACGAGGTTTTTCAGCAAGCCGGAGTGAAACTTTTCCAATCACTGGGCCACAGTGGCACCCACAGCTACTTACCCTACCTAATTTCGGAGAGGCAGGATAATATTTTACGAAACCTTTTTCTTCGTCTTTATTGACGCTGTAACCGCCTAAGTGATTTTGGCCGAGTTCAGCAAAGCACGCCAGTCGTTTCTCTTCTGTGCCAACTGACGCCAATTGGAAATGCCAAGTGAAGCCAAGTCCTTCTCCACCTGGTCTTTCCAACGCAGAAGAGGCCTTCCTCCCCCTCTGTTACCAGCATCACGGCCCACGTTGAATACTTTCGGAGCAGCAGAATTTTAATTCGCTGCACTATGTCTATATCGTCCTAAAGCTCATACAGCTCATCGTTAAATCGTCTGCGGTATTCGCCATCACCAACGCGTAAAGATTCGTAAATCTTTCGCAGTATATTTCTCTCGAAAACTCCAAAAGCCGCTTCATCAGATGTTTTCATTGTCCATGCCTCCGCCCAATAAACACGCACAGGCATGATGAGTGGCTGATAGAGTGTGATCTTTGTACTACGAGAGAAAGCTTTACTTCTCATTTGCCTACTCAGTCCAGAGTAGCACTTATTGGCAAGAGTGATTCTCCGTTGGATTTCAAGGCTGACATTATTATTGGTGTTAATGCTGGTTCCCAAATAAACGAAGAGGTCTACTTTTTCAAACTTGTAACCGTAACAATGACGTGGGTGCCAAGACGCGTATGCTCTGACTGTTTGTCTTATGACAGGAGGTACTCCGTTTTGTCCTCTTTACTTCTCTATCCAATCCCGAGAAGGCAGAGCAGACGAAGCCCTTTTGTTTACCGATAATGTCGATGTCGCCGGCCTACGCCAGCAATTGTACGCTCTTGTAAAGTATTATGCCTAAGCGGTTCAGTTCTGCGGTCGTTTTTATTTTCTCCAACATCAGATGAAAGAAATCACATGAAATCACCTTGTCTGAAACCTCGTTCGGTATCAAACGGCTCGGAGGTCCTTCCCTATTCTGACAAATCTGGCAATACCACCATGTCATTTTACACAGCCGTATTAGTTTCACTGGAATACCAAATTCAGACATCGCGGCATAAAGACAACTTATTTTCGCGCTGCCGATAGCAGCTTTGAAATCGACAAATAGATGGTGTGTGTCGATTCTATTCTCGCGGGTCTTTTAGACTTGACTTGGCGTATTTTGGATACCTTATCTATGGTAGATTTGCCAGGCCTAAAGCCACACTGATAACGTCCAATCAGTTCGTTGACGGTGGGCTTCAGTCTTTCGCATAATACACTGGATAAGGCCTTATAACCTATGCTTAGAAGGCAGGTTCCGCGGCAGTTGGCGCGAATGGTGGGTCACCTTTCTTATGGGTTGGGCAGAGCATACTTAAATTTCTGTCGTCGGGCATGCGTTCAACTGACCATATTCTGCATAAGAGGTAATGCATGCACCTCATAAGCTCCTCGCCACTGTAGTTGAAAAATTTGGCTGGCAGGCCGTCAGCGCCAGCAGCTTTGTTGTTTTTCAGCCGCATAATTGCTATTCGTACCTCGTCATAGTCAGGCGGTGGGACATCGACTCCAACGTCATCGACTGGAGGCTCGGGTTCGTCTTCCCCACTTCTTTCAGTGCTACTGCCATTCAATAGGGCAAAGGTGCTCCATCCATAATTTAAGCACGTTCTGGACATCAGTTTCTAGGTCGCCATGGTTGTTCTTACAGGAGTTCGCCCTGGTCTTGAAACCTTCCGTAATTCGCCTAACGCTCTGATAAAATTTTCGCGCGTTTTGCCGGCAAATACGTCTCGCTTCCTTCTTCAGTTCCCTATAACGGTCTCACATGGCTCGCGTTGCGCCCTACCGCAGCGTGGCTCTATAAGCGGCGTCTTTTTTCTCTGCGGCTTCTTGATATATCGTACCAGTTGTTCTTCCGGACTCACTGAAATCCAACTACTTCTTCGGCGGCGGTCCTTAATGATCGGAAATGTGGTTCCAGTGCTCGCGTATGTCGGATTGTTGAAGTATACTCTCAGAGAGCAGGTGTGTGACTGGACTGGCGAATAAATTGGCCGTCTGTAGTGATTGCAGCTTTTCGACGTTAAGCTTTCCTTGTATTGATGGGCTTCTTATGCTGGAACCTGGTACTACATATTACCATGTTTCGCGCCCCAGGGAAGTCAAACAACCTCAGTCCGTTATCGGAGGTTTCGTCGTGGTGGCTGAATTTGCCTTCGTTGCCCACCTTGGCATTAAAATCGCCTGCACAATTTTGATATCGTGTTGGGGGCAGCACTCATATGTACGCTCAAAGCGCTCCTTGGACGCCTCGTCCTTTTCTTCCGTCGGGGCATGGGCGCAAATGAGCGAGATGTTGAAGAATCTCGCTTTGATGCGGATTGTTGCTAGACGTTCATCCCCCGAGGTGAACGCCAGTGGCAAATTTGGTAGACGTCGCAAGGCTTCACGCTTACTTTGCCTTGCCCCGTCCATCGTATTTCTTGGATGGCGGTGATGTCAGCCTTTGTCTTCCCGAGTACATCAACCAGCCGGGCAGAGACACCTTCCCTATTAAGGGTATTGATATTCCAGGTGCATCCCTCAAATCATAGTCCTCTATACGTTTTCCGTGGTCGTCATCAAAAGAAGGGGGTTCCACTCGAGGCTTTCTGAACTTTTTCATTGGGCGGGGTTTTAACGTGGCGGGACCCAAATCCAGCGCATGCGAAGTTTTACGCCTATTCACTTTAGCTCGCTCCCAAACGGGTGTTTGGTTGCTACCCAGAGTATACGTGAATATACAGGCATGTTCTGCAAATCGTACGATTTCAAATCGGTGCGATTTGCAAAGTATTGTTGTATATTTTTAATCAAAGTATTAAATGTTTCAAATAGAAACTGCTAGAAACACATCATTTACGTTATGTCCATCGATTAAGCGCCAAATTTTTCCCTCTTTAATATAAATCCTCCGAAATAGATTTTGTAAATCGAACCGATTTGAAATCGTACGATTTGCAGAACATGCCTGATAAATATATGGACGTTGTAAGCTGCGATTTGAACCGTACGCATAAGAATCACTTCTTCACTCCCAGGTGAATGGCCGTCAAAAGTTTTCCACTTCTGCGCACGGAACCATCCCCGAAACCTACCCTTAGAAATAATCTAAGAATGCATATGTTGTAATAATATGACCTACCATTAATCTGCGCCCAGAACTTGTTTTTAGTGCAAGTTTTCACAACCACAACAGTCTTCTACCAAATTACAAATTGCGTTGAAATAACCCCACTCAGATTTAATATCAATCCATTATGAGAAAAATATTTCATTATTGATAATTATTTATTAATTTTGCAGCATACATACATACTTTAAGTAACCTTTTAGAAAAGTCACAATAAACACATGTCATTTAAAATTTATAACTATGGAAATGAGTTGCAATGAATTTTCCATAAGTACATACATGCATACGTTCAACCTACTCAATCAATCTACTATTTAGATATCTCAATGAATTGTAATTGCTAATCACGTTTCGTTTCGCTAATACGAATTTTAAATCGCAGCAAGGCACTTTTGTAACTTTATACGTCGCTTACTTAGTCGCGTTAACAAGATTAGTGTCGGCGATAAAGATGCAAATGATCTTTAGAAAGTCAAGTCAACTTACCGTCATTCGTATATTCATGCATATGTACATTTGTTCAATGTATAAGTAGATACATACATATTTGGATGTGTGAAAGGCACTAGCTATTTAAGTTACATTGTCGAGTTTGCAATCGCTTAATTTACATATTTACGTATAAATTCCATGTTATTAATTTTCTATCACGGCAAAAAGAACCGAGTCTTAATTACAAATATAAAGAAAATATTTAACCGAGCTGATTCTCGCTAATAATTTGAATTGTTAGCACTATAAATTATCCGCACCGATATTATCTATTTAATTATTTCACACGACATGCCTGTCGATAGCGTAAAGGCGGATTTATTGTTCACATTCCATAACCGTCGTTTACTCAATTCATTTTACTGTATATATATATATATATACAAGGTTCTATTTAGAAAGTTGAATGCAAATAAAAAAAGTTTGGGTTATTTGTGAGGCTTAAAGCTCTAATTACAGTTTCGGTGTTACTTAAAATAATAATATATCATTTCCGAATTTATTTACTGCCTACAGTAGTCCGATAATCGAAATGAGCGACGAAAAGAGCTCTCCTCTTTCAAGCCGCCTCTAAAATTCCAATGCGTTCGCTGCTTCTGAGCTAGTCCGTTTTCAGAACCATAGTTGTAGGATTTCCATGTTGTCCAGAATAAAGTCAAATTTGTTCAAAATACAAGAGTGTTCCGCAGGTCTCGGGCTCCACTCTTTTAAACGAAGAGCACCATGAGTTGACATTTTCTGTCTCACCAGCTCCCGTTTCAGTAGATTTAGAGACGTTTAAAGCGGCCTTACATTTTGTTTTGATTGCTCTGATGATACATATCATACTAAGACGTTGCACTTTTCTAAGTAGATTTAAATTGGTGACCTTATGTAAGGCAAGCACGGTACTATAATTCCATATAGGAGAACTGATCTACCAACCGCTGTATAAATCCAGCGCCAAACGCTTGGGTTCAAACTTTATTTTTTTTACACATAGCTATCCTCCACAAACACTCTGTCGTCAACTTTTGGCGGAACCCGTTTATCTCCGGTGGATTGACCAGCTGTGATTTATATGCATGTTTGTTTCAAGAGAGCAAGCTCCATTTTATTCGAATTCGCGCAGAGACAACAGCACGTAGACCACCATGCTACGTCACAAAGTTCCGCACAGCCGACAACTTTGGCGCTTCCTTGCCGTCAAGTTCCACAGAAATATGCTACTTTGGGGTAAAAAAGATTAAAAGGGCTTTGTTTAAAAATAGGGAACCAGTTTTATTTCAAATAATAAAATAACAATAATAACACTGGATCAGAAATTTTAGTTTTGTTTTTGTTCTCCAGACGCCACTATCCGATTCCTATGTAGAACTGCTCGTCGATTCCGAAAATCGAGTTAATTTTGTTTCTATGGATATGGAGATATTTGCAATTTACCGTTATTCAGCTTCAGAGAAGGTATTATTGAAAAATACCTTCCTTAAAGCATTTACGTACGTTCCTGTTCGTTAAATTCCAATATATAAATTTTCACCTGACAAGTTACATACAAGTGCTACTCAAAAACCCACTTTTCTTTACGAGTATATAAGCGTCAACCGATTTGTATTCAAAGTTATTTATTCAACCAGGCTCTTAAACCAGGGACCGACAACAAAAGGTATGAACGAAACTAAATGTCGTTCTCGTAGTTTTGCACCTAAGAGCGCTTCAACACCAAAACCAAAATGAGAACAAAACTGTCGAGAACGTTTTAAATGGGACTTATGTAAGAACAAAACCTTGTGGAACGTTTCCAAAGAGAAAAAATGCGAACAATCTTTCGGCAACATTTCTAAGAGAACAAAATGGGAACAAAAGTCTTCGGAACGTTTTAGAAAATAACTAAGAGGGAACAAAAGCCTAAGGAGCTTTCTATCGAAGACCAGTTTGGGAACTAAAGTCTCAGAAACAAATTGGAAGCGATAACAAAATTTTTTCATAGCGTTTATTATGTTGCGAATATGTTTACTATATGTTTGTATATTAAAAATAATCCAAAAGAACTGAAAGATAATTATGAAAATTAAGTCAACGAAAGACTTACAACACAAAATTTTCATGCACAGAAAATAAGAAAATGTTCCACAATTGAAAACGTTCTCGATATTTTCGTTATCATTGGAAACCAAGGCGAATTTATACAAGGCTGTGGTACTGGCGAATTTAGATTACAACAACAACAACCACATGTATTTTTATTGCGGGTGTTACGTCAAATCTCAATTCGCCAAAGTGTTTACATGTGTTTTGTTTTTGCTTTTGATGGGTGTGCTGTCAAGTCAGTAAAAGCAAAAACAAAATCAGAAGAAATCAGCTGATCATACAACACCACCTTGCACTGCGTTCGTGGGCGCCCTTGCTTTCGTTGTCCACCCATGGGTGCGGAGTCGAAGGATCTTTTCACCGAACCGTCGTCATCCATGCGTATATCTCCAAGCCAGCGCAATCGCTGTATGCGCTTTTATGCACTTAATTATGTCCATATCGTTAAAAAGCTCATACAGTTCGTCATTCCATCTTCTCCGGTACCCGTCGTCCACGAAAACAGGGCCATAGATCTTGTGTAGAATAATTCTCTCGAAAGCCCCCAAAGCCTTCCCATCTTTGTTCGACATCGTCCAATTTTCTGCGCCATATAAAAGGACGAGCATGATGAGAGATTGTAGATCGTGATTTTCGTTCGTGAAACTTGTGAAAATTTGATGCGGCTATAATTTGTTCGACTAGTGTACATAAGTTTACTATGATTACTCGGCCGTGCTATCATAGTAGCACAATGCCACTAACCGCATTTTAAAATTTTCAGGCAATAGCCTCATGCGATTATCGATTATATTTTTTGTTGTTTGTGTGAAATATTTTATTTTTTCAGTATTTTTCTTTTAATAAAAATATGTTGAAATAAAAGTGAAACTAAAAAAAATTTGCCAGAACAAAGTATGAAAAAATATGTAAAAAATAGTGATGTGTAAGCAAAAAAATTTTTGCGAAATTCCCATTTCAAAAATAAAAACATGCGTAACTAAATAGTACATATAATATAATCAGTGGTGGATACACGGGGGGTGGTTTTGGGGGTTACCCGCTTCCCCCCCCCCCCCCCCCCC
>NW_016157254.1:266547-285789 GCF_001687245.7 Rhagoletis zephyria | reverse complement strand
CTTTAGAAGAAAGTGTGCGTAATAAAGTTTCAAACACGAATTTTTAAAATCATATATTCAATTTTACAAACAAAACATTTAACATAATTAAAACATTTTGATAATTTTAAACACATTAAAATTTTCGTTTTACTTATAAATCAACGAAACGAAGAATTTTCAAATTTTTCGTAGTTTTTTTAAAAATTCTTCTAGAACTTCGTCAACTGAAAATTTTATATCAACTGTGAATATTCATAGATGCTAGAATGTTGAGTCTTTCTTGACATGTTGTATTTCTCAAGTAGGTTTTCATTATTTTCAGCCATGAAAAGCTTCGTTCAGGTGTGGCTATTCAAACGGGCAAAAGTGCCAATATACGTAAGATCTTAAAAACACTCCCAAAAGACGTTGTATTAGCTACTTGTAATGCTTCGAGAGCATTTCGAAAATGTTCGTGTGAAACTCGTTTTTTCCACATTTTTACCTCCACAAGAAAGTTTTGTTTCGAGCAGTCGATTACTTTTTCATAGAAAGCAAACAATTCTTCAGTTTTTTTCGTTAAAAACATACTTTGGAAACAAAACACTAAAATTATTTAAAACTGATTTAGGGTTTAGGAACCGGCTTTTCAAATGAGCAATATATGTATCAAGGAAGGGAATGTAAAAAGCAATGCGATAGTATGCCTCGGCGTCTCCGGTTTTCACATTAAAGCGATTCTTTTGGCGACTGCTGTATCGCGGTACTTTGATTTCTGTACCTAGGTTGGTGCACACTTCTTCTACGTATTCGAAAAGCAAATTAAAGTTTTTTCTGCATCTTGTCGCATTTCTTCAAATTCCTTTAAAGCGTCGTCGTCTAAGCTCATTGCTTCTGCAAGATCTTCATCAGGTACTTGTAATTGCCGGCTAGCAAAGCAACAATTTATAAAAAGCAAATCCTTGGCTGTTGTCGCTGTGCTAACAGTTTTTCAAACCCTGATAATTTCTATAGATATTCGCACGACACAAATAATTTTTACGGTATTTTCCCCGTGACAAATAAAAAGTTTTTGACAATTGGAAGAAATACAATTTCGAATTAGAATAAGGGGAAAATTTTTCCGCAAACCCCCCCCAAAGAAAGACTATCGATAGTGGGCAACGACCATTCGATAGTGCAAAAAAATAGACCCATTCGATAGTATCGATAGTATCATCGATAGTTTTACAGCTCTAGTCTGAAACTCACAACGGCTGGTAAAAGGTTAAATGTTTTGATTTGAGCTCACCAGTTGATATGTAACAGTTACTCAAACAAGTGTTCAATAAAAACATTCTCCATGTACTAGCCAAGACCAAAGTGCAAGTGTCAAGCAGCTAATAATTCGAGTCGATTTCAAATAATTTTTTTTCGCCGGCGGTATTTTGGGTTTTTTTCATACAACAACTGCAATTTATAAAAGCTGGCGTTGATTTTTTAACTTTGCTTGCGAACTGTCTTCTGCATTTCATAAGAAATTCATGATTTTATGGAAAAAAGTGTAAAAAAGCCGCAATAAAAAAAATGTAAATAAATATTTCAAATAAACTCGATTTTTTAGCCGCTTGAAGCGTACATTTTGTTATACAAAAATTCTATGCAATAAAACTGCATACAGAAAAGCTTTCTACAAATTCAAATGAATTTTCTAAAGTATGAAACTTTGATCTAAAGCAATAAAATAATAACATCTGAATTTTTGCTTGAAAAATATTGAGAATATTAAAAAAATCAACAAGTGGACACTTTCTTGAGTCACTGTACATACATGAAGGCAACAAACACATATATACTTATTTATTTACGTACAATTCGGTAGGTGATGGCGGAGTAGACAGTCAGAGGCCAAAGTTGTTTGTCTTCGTCTATATGCGATGGCATAACTCATAACTTATGCTTAACGTGGCCATAATAAATAACCCACAAAGACAATAGGAAATGAGGACAGACATTAATCTTTGGATAAAAGATGTCATCGTCGGTTCGCCCGTTTACCTTGCTGATGCCAAGGAAAACGAAGAAGTGCAAAACGGTAGCAGAAAAAAACAAAAAAGGTAGACAGAATGTGTTGCATAAATGAAATATCGAAAGATTCAGGAAAAGCAAGATGGAATGGCGTTTAAATTTCCTTTCTGCGATTTCTTGATGATTAAATGTTTAGAGAAACAAGAAGTTATAGTTATTTATGTAAATAACCGATTTGATTACTTTACCTAGCACGCCCTTTCTTTCATACATATCCTACATTTGCTTGAATGTAACTATAGATTTAAAACTAAATATGTACTTTGGTTCATTGATTGTTAACTGTCATTCGTCGGAGGTTGCTCTCTAGGGAATACGTACTCGATTATATTTTGAAATCATAAGTACCCAAAAAAATAATTTAGCTAAACGATTGTTTAGTTCCCGAAAGTTTCACTAAAGTTAATGCTACAAGGACACAAAATATATCTCGTTCATACTCAGAAAGAGCTGGAAAATGGCATTTCGTTGCAAGTCATTCTAAAATGGGGTTTGCGGAAATTAGGATAACCTAATTCTCAGGTGTTTATATTACGGGCGGAGCTGTGCCGACATCTTTCAGCGCAGAAAAAACCGGTTATGATTGACACCTGGCGTAATGGAAATAGGCTCATCGCTAACCTAGCTAAAACCAGTGTTTTGCTCTCCACTTGAAGGAAATGATCGGATGGTCTCATTCCCCTCACATTTGAAGGAGTATATTGGAAATCTTACGTGAAGCACGAGACCTCCAAAGAATTTGCGGCACTTTGGCAATGTAAAACAGGTCTTTGGCATAACGCGGGAAATCTTCATGCTCAACGTCAAAGAACAATCGCCGTGTGCTGTACGGGAGCTTCCTCTACAAAACCTGGCAAAACCTCTTGACGCACTGCTGTACTTACCATCACCACCTGTAGCCTAAAAAGAAACGAATGCTGGTATAAATAATAAATAATTGATTTACCAAATAATTGAACATTGAGTGGGGCGAGGCGGATACTGGTGGCGGCAGATACTTGAACATTTGTGTCTTTTCAATGCCATAGGATAGTACGCCACCATTACCTTTGTGGGAGAGATTCTATAATGTTGGGTTCTCTGAGGTTGAATGTTGGTTTAATTCCAGCACTGAGCCCGGACTGGCATATTGTCGAATCTTCACTGATGGATCGAATACTGACTCTTGGTCAGGATCTGGGGTCTTTTTCGAAAATAATGGGGATTAGCTTCATTTTTCTTTTGGGGGAATATGCTTCGGTCTTCCAGGCTCATAAATGATTGTTCCACGGTGCCGTCATAACACAGTCATCGCTATCATTGTTTTCCTTTTCATATTTTCAGTTTTTTCTTCTATTTCTTCGTATACCGATTCTTCAGTGAAGAATCTTCACCAGTCACTGCACCGACTGCCTCCGCTGTTACTGCTGCAACGCTTTGTGTCAAGCATTTTGGTATCTGCCGACTTTGCCACTGCTAACGATGCTAAATTTGTTGACATTAATCATTTGCCATGTCGATAAGTTCATAAAGGGATTAAATGCTGTTGGCCAACATACAAGCATAAAAAGCATACATGCGTACATACATAAACACATAAATGTACTTCTGTTTGAGTATCTCACTGGCTATCTGTCTACTTCAGCTGTAGCATTGGCAAAAAATGAGAAACTTCTGTTCGCCTGCTGACCTTTCGTTAAGTTGATTTGTTGGTATGAAAGTGTGGGTTTCTCTGCCATAACTAAGAAATGAATTATTGTGCCGCAGACAGCAAAGTAATAAATTTATATTGTTTATGTTTTTACTGGTACTTTATCATGTGAATGTGGAACGGAAATGGCTTTAAGATTGATTTTTGGCTGATGGGCTTTTAATGTTTATGTGCGTAATGGAATAGCTTTAGAGCTTTGATATGGTATACCCTGGAGGAATGTGTATAAATATTATGTGTTTGGTAAGCGTGGCCAGTAGAGGTGTACGCCGCCGCCGCCGAGTTACGAAAATATCGGCGCGGCGGCGGCGGCGGCGTTCGGCGCCTAAGAAATTTTGTGCAAAATTTTCCTGTTGTATGCACATGGATATACATCGTTTGAAGGAACTAAATACTACTCGTATAAAAACACTATTTTACGAAATGAAAATTACATTTTTAAAAGAAGTTTTTTTGCATAATTTGGGCTACTGAACATTTCACGAAAAAGCGTAACTCAGAAAAAAACATAGGTAACACCCTTTCGATCGAAAGCGTTTATTACAGTTAATTAAGGGTCGAATACTACTGGTAATCTGACGATTTTTTCCGCAGTAGAAAATTTGTTTCAATACTACAACAATACTACTTTTTTATATACTACATCAACAAGAAAGTTATACACATCAAAAACTTTAACGCCAATATCTCAGAAAGCAGTTTTACCAGAAGCGCCCTTATTGCATCCAACTCCTCAATTATTGGAGATAAAACAAAGACTAGTTGATTGTCCTGTATGTTTTTTTAAATATTTTAAACAGAATTTTAATAAAAAGCCAACACTTTTTTTTGCTAATTTTTACATTCGTAAGTTACTTTATTCTGGGGTCCCACAGACGTTACAAGAACTAGGTGGCTGTGTGAAAATTACTTTAGCATTCCTAAGTAGTGGTCAAACCCCACGAAGGTTTTGCTCCCGCGCATCGCAATATTTTCTACACAGAGTTAAAGTCCCCCTTTTTGGTAAAAATTACTATTATTTTGCATTACATTCTGTTCTCCTTAGAAAAATTTGGCGCTTAATATATAAGTGGAAATTTTTACTATTTATAAGCCATTTTTCAAACAGTGGGTCAAAAAGGCCCGTTCTGATGGGAGTTGATGGGTTAAACTTTTGGAAAAAAGTAGGCCAACCTTATTTTCAATATAACACGCAAAATATCGTAAGAACTCCTTAATTTAACATGACGGTTGATAAGCGTATTGCAAAAATTTATTGATAGCGACATAAATTACCCCAATAACTTAGCCTACGTACGGATTTGTAGAGTACATAGAGATGTATGTACATTAGGGTGCCCATCGAAAATCGTTTTTTTGTACGTTAGTACTAAATATTTTCAAATTATAGAAATTATCGATGGCTAAAATTTACAAAATTCTTTGAAATTCAAGCAAAAATAGTCATTCAAAAACTCATGAATCTAGAAAATCGTATTTCCTAAATTGACAGGCCTCTCTAAATGGCCTTTAAAAAATCTATAAAAATAGGCAATAATATTTCTCATAAAAACGAATGAAATTAGGGGGTAGGGTCTTTAAATTTTCAAAAAAAAAGCATTTTCGATGGGAAACCTAATGTATATACTATATAGACTTTCTTCTGTTCGCCCATCCATCAGCAGCAGTCACTCAACATTTGAATTCAATGAATGAATTAAATAGAATTATAATCTGATGACATGCATCAGCAGCAGTCACTCAACATTTGAATTCAATGAATGAATTAAATAGAATTATAATCTGATGACATGATAAGATTAGAAGCCTCATGGCTCTTTGGAATCTACTTAATGGGCAGTAGCGCCGGCGATTCCAGACGCGCCGGCGTCGTCGCCGCCGCCGATTCTTTTTTGAAGTTGACCACGCCGCCTCCGCAAAGCCTGTCAGCGTAAACCTCTAGTGGCCAGATACCTCAAAGCATTTGATAGCGTACAAAAATGATAATTACACATCACAAACTGCCTAGAAGTCAAAATGCCTGCACTCTGGCACTGTCAAATCACTAAGTGCATTTGCGACCTGTATAAGTTTGACATACATAAGAGATGTTAATACAGAAATGTCAGGTGGAGATATTTAGAGAGACTATATATGTATATGTAGGTAAAATCTCAAAGAACAATTTTTTCGTCAATTGTTTAAACCCTATAGCTCATACCATTTTCATTTCTTGAGCGAGATTTTATATAATTTTTCTTTTGTTTTTCTTGAGAGCAGCAAAAAATAGTCTCAAAAATTTCATTATCATAATTGGGGTTGTGGCATTTTATAAGAGGTGATATAACCCCAAGTTAAAAAATTGACTTTTTTTCACTTATAAGGAGTAATATAATTCCAAACTTTTAAACTGGGTTATGCCACTTGGGGTTATGACATGGTACCAACGGCACCACTTTTGCCAAGTGTTTGGCCGAGCTTCGTCTCCAATTGGTTCTGATGTTACAACACGAATGAAAGGACCTACAATTTATGACGCCTCCGAACGGCAAATTTTTTTATTAGAAGTTTTTTAGAGCAGACATACACTCGCCTGCCGAGGGGCGACCGCGGTTAGAAAAAAGAGTTTCAATAAAGTGCGATAAAGTTCCTCGGACAAGTGATCGAACCAAGGTAATACGAAGTGGTAGTACGCAGAGAGAACTTTGCAATTTCCATGGGTTTACAATTACAGCTGCATGACCGTTTTAAATCTCGACTCTTGCATCCCCGTTGGCGCACTCCAGGCAACATGAACAATCTATATGCAAGATGCTGACCCGCCTTGTAAAAAAAGAGATCCAGTGAAGAGAAAAAAAATGCATCGAAACAATATACCTCCCAACCTTGACGACCGCCGCTTACGAAATAAGGACTACGATTTACGAACATGCACCAGGAATGCCCGAGCCATTTATAAGGAAAGTGCTCGATCCAATTGCAAGACCTCCTCGTCCAATAAAAGGCTAGCATGACCGCAATACAGGTGATGCGATGGACGGGACTCGGCTGCGTTAAATATGCTGCGTCTAAAGTTTATTATAGATGTCATGAGACGACGCACAAACTTGGTTTTGGATTTGTGGTTGGAAGAAGACTCTGACGCCTCATCTCCAGGTTCACTCCCACCAGAGAACAAATTACCCCGAAACCTATCAAAGTAAACTTCAACATCATCGGTCCCCTTCATGCGTAGGCCCCGATGGAGGAGAAGGGCCATAAGACAAAATAACACTTCCACGGGTGCCGACAGGAAACATATGAGCAATGTTAAAATTGTGCTTGACGACTTTAAAGTCAGGGTGGACAAATAATACATATTTGTTGTGGTAAACTCCACCCATTATTAGTATACCTCCGATAGCGGAGAAAGATTTATCGATAACATGGTACCTGGCATCAGTATTGAAACACACACAAAGCCGCTCGGATGTCCCATGAACCACAAGAGCCTCTGTGAAATATAGAACGTGCTCCAGGCAGTGCAACAAAAGTTCGACGGACACCCGATAAATTTAACTCACTTCGTATAGCTACAGAAGGGGTGGTCCACCAGAGGGAGATCTCGGTGTATGTGACAATTTCCGCGGAATGAGAATTTTTTGGCTTTGGGTGCAATTTTGAGGCCTTTATGAACCAAATAACAAATTTCCGCCTGCCACATTTTTGTCTAAGCCCCTTTTGATAGCACGAAGATAAGTTGCCTGAGCGATTCCATGTATAAACTTGTAGAGTGACGTTGGGCACAACTTTCAGCTACTGATATATTGGCAATGACCCCTCCTCGCCATATGAGACCAAACAAGAGCAACTTAGAGATGGACGTAAACGAGCTAAGTATAAATGTGAAAGAGAACTAGACAAATAACATTCTGTCTTCACTCTAATAGCTCAGTTATGCATAGCTAGCGTTGCATGACAGTTGTCATATAAGGAATCTGTTAAATGAACTTTGCGTGTAAGCGGTTACCCAACGCATAGCACTTCACACGTAGAAGTCTGTTGGGTTTTGATTTTTATGTAAAAATGGTGTAGCAGTGCAAAGTATACATAACTGAGCTATAAGTTTCTTTGCGTGATGAGACATACGTTACTGTTGACAATTACAATTTCGAAACTGTAACTTCCATACCTAAACAAACGTGTCAGCGTTGTCCGAAATAACGCGGCGTCAACGCTGAGCAGTTGGAAAATCCGATTTTGACAGGGCGTTAAGAAGTGAAGTGGGCTGCAGGAGACGACGAAAGTGCCATTTTTAATGCTGAATTTTTGCTAGAAATCTACCCAAAGTTCAGCGAACGTATATGGAACAGGATACGCACAAAAGTTTACTCGGCGTGCTTAGCTCAGCGGCTGGCCCTGCTGACTTAGCAAATCGATGATGCGGTTCCCTGCTCAATAAGCATTTTATTCTGTCTAAAGCATCATACATTTTCCTGGAGATATTAGGTAAAAGCTTAAATAAAATAAATACCCCGTAACTAGTTTATAATAATTGTCCATAATTTTTCCGACCTGTCCACACTCTCATACATACATAAAATTATGGTAAATTTACAAACGTCTCCGCGTCGGTCAACATCCACACACGAAATCTTCTATCACGTGTAATCATTTCCCTTTCAACTGAGCCGACAAAGGCGTTGGTAAGACAACAAAAGCCACACTGCAACATAAAGATTTAGCCGATATAGATTCAAAGGAAAAGCTTGATAAACGTCATACTATGGGGCCTCTTCAGCAAAAAGGTTGTAAAAATCAAAAACTTTGTGAAAGCGTAATTTTTATTTTTTCCATGTTTTTCAATTGTATCACATAAGCTTCCAGAAATTAAAAAATTGTCCGACCGCGATATTTTAATATGTGCTCTAATGATAAATTTTCCGTTGAATCCGATTACGCAATCAAAATGTAAGGGGGTATAACAATTTTTGAGATACATCCAAATTTTGGGTTTTTGACTTAATTAAAATTTTCTTTGACAATGAGTTTTAAAGTGTCCTATTGTTGTTGCATCCAATTTATTTTAAATCTTAGATATTTTACTTTCAGATACAATTTCAATTCTTAAAATGCATTAGTTCAAAAGTTATAATTTTTGCAACGAAAAAGATCAAAAGGCCCAATAATGCGTCGACAAACTACATCAAAAAATATAGCGTCGCAGAATGAACAACAATGAGTGAAGAAGCAGTAGCGCGCTGATGCAGCAAACTCATACCTATACAGCTGCTAAACTCCAGCACCTTTTTGGTGATACCAGCGACACTGGCGCTTTGTCTTTAACAAAATTTACAGACACTGCAGGTAAATACAGCAAAACAAGGCATATGTATGTGGTTATACGACAACAAAAGTCATTTTTCTGAACGAGTCCAAGAGGTATCAACATACAACGTCTGATCCCCGCCCTTCTTTCCCACAACTCGACTCGTCATGACAGCTCGATTTAATATTACAATTTATGTTGGCCATTAAAATTTCGGATGACTATGCTCTTTATTTTATGTGATTATAATAACCAGGCGCTGAAACAACATCAACAACAAAAGTCAAACTAACTACAATAATAAAGTATTGAAAAAGGTGCAACTAGTAAGGGTTACGCCACTGATGGTCGGTCGGTCAGGGCAGGGAGATGTTTCAAATGGGTAGGGAAGCGCGCTGTTACTCATGTCTCCGTTTGTCGTTTAACTCCTGAAATTGGGTGAATAATAAATATTCCACTCTGCGGTTTATTATCTATACCAATTTGGCTACTTGAGGTAGTTGAATGGCGTACAATGCACAAAGCTAATGAATATATTATTTATGATTAAGTAAATATTTGCTGGTATATGTGCATACGTGTGTATATGTAATCTAAATATACATAAAAGCTATTTAATATGATAAAGCGAATTATCACCGCATTTTTCACGTTTTTTGCAGTCTATTTTTCCATTTTCTCTTTCAAAATGCATGCCACAAATAATGTAGAAATTAAGGCTTGGCGATTATTCGATTACTCGAGCAGTTTGATTAATCAGTTGTTCGGTTATTCAATTACTCGGGTAATCAAGAATTTGATTGCTCAAAACGATAATTAATCGCGTTACTTAAAATATTATTACCAAAAAAATGAATTTTGCTCGGTAAAAGAGTTTCTTTGGAAAACGTTTAACTTCTTTTTCAAAATATGTATATGAAAAAATATTTTATTTTATTTTTGAAAACAAAACCCTTGTTTTCAAAATATCAATGCACCTCTACTGCTTTATATGTACAGAGTACTTTGAATATTTTATTACTAATTTTGCTCATAATGTTGATTATTCATAAAGCAAATTACTCAAATATTATAGTTTTTGCCAACGCTATTGTGGCTTATTAACATTTTATTCTTAATATTGTTATTGAGCTTTGTACCACGATTATTTTTATTAGGAAAAACGGAAAACGCCTCAAAGTCTAAGCGGTAGAAGTAATAGCATCTATTTCGGAGATAACCACATCTCCTCATCAGACTTCTTTTTTCTAGACTTCAGCAGGGATCGAACCTGCGTAATCGATGTGCAAAGACAGAAGCGTTACCCACTGGCGAGTTTACGGGGTCTCGATAGCTTATCAAGCACTTCAACACCAGTTTAGCTTTCACCTTATGAAATCTGAGGTCCTAATAGCCGCCTGGCTATCAGTCAAGAGCGCCTATGTTCTGATTCAGATAATTTAGCTTGATACTAAAGTCCACGGTCCAAACACACCTCTCTCGGTACTCCCCTCATTCAATGAGCCATCTGTGAGCAGCGCAAACTTTTTCTAGCTATGGACCTACATAAAGTTTACGATTGTATTTATTGATTTTCTACTTATTAGTTATTTTTGTTTAAGGAAAAGTACCTAACTGAGAACTTGTCCAAAATTTTCTCGAAGTTTAGTTTTTTTTACTTGAAGCTTTTCTACCGATACATGTATGTATACTTGTTACAGCATCATTATTGTCATACCTATTTTTGAACTCAAAGAGAAAGTCATAATTTAAATTTTAAATCATAAAAAAGGCCCACACGATATTCATGTCCACAGCAAAGAATTACATCTATTCGAATTAGGCACTTTCCTACCATTTGAATTTTATTTCGGAAAAATTTCCTTTAGTTAATTAATATATCAACATCAAAATTTTACAAATGTACCATATAATTTTTCAAAAAACACAATGCTATTAAATTTACGCGTCATTGAAAATTTTTTGCTTATTAGCCTACAACAACTACTAAGTGGATAGTATGAAACTTTATACAATTATGTATATATGCGTTGGCATCTAAGGCAACTTCTACTAAATCTTAGGTGGATATCTTAAATGGCCCTTGGCGACAGTTTATGTTTCTTTTTGTATTAATTTATTTCTATTTGGCATTTCTTGTTAGTTGGTTTGTTTTCAAACAAACAAAGCATTTAAAAATTTTTTACTGTTCACGCAACTGTGCAAGCGCCATAAATTTAAAAATTTCCACTTTTCTCTTATTCTTGGAATAATGCATAGTTCACAATCATCATCATCAGACAAATGAAAATAATATGCGAGTTGAAGCCGCTATGACTACTGCAGTACTTATAGTACATACAATAGATCCATTCAATAACTTTTTCAGTAGGTACTCACAGCGAAGAGAAAATTTCCATAAAAAGCTATTGAACGCAAAACTAGTAAAAACTTGCAACTTACGCCATTCGGATTTTCTTTTTGATTAGGAATGTTTCCCATCGTCATAAAAATCAAGTAATCATGCCTATTACGGTATCCGACGGATGCCATCCGCACGGATCTAATCAGATTAGCACTGTCGGAATAAGCGAGTGCGAAGGATTAGATTCGTGCGAAAGGTATCTGTCGGACCGGAAAAGCTCTGTTTCCGAGGGATCCCATTCTCATGAATCTAATCCTTCTCATTCGCTTGTTATGACAGTGTGAATCGGGTTAGATCCGTGCGGATGGCATCCGTCGGATACCGTAATAGGCATGAATATACATAAGATATAAATTGTTCATCCATATTTTCATTTCACTGTGCAACACAGTGCAAAAATTTTGGCCGCACTGAGGAATTCTGACAATCAGGATTAAATCAGAAATAGTCCGAAGTCATTCTGTACAGTCTATAATACCAAACGCTTAGCTAGGTAAAACCAAAATATGGATCGATACAACTTTTTACTGTGATCTCAACCATTTACTAATTATTTGGCGCAAGTAAAAGATAAAGAAGTTATAAAAGATTAAAGTTAAAACTTGTGTTTTTTTTTAATATTAATATCTTCTGAACCACATAACCTACATATTAAAGAGCTAATGTTGTCAAAATAAAGGCAGTTAATTTGTCTCTCGCCTTGTGAAAATAATTTATATTATATTTTATATTCTTAAGCCGGAAATACTAAAAAACAAAAAAAAATATATAAATAGATATATATATTTTTTTTAATGGTTATATTATATGCGTTATATAAAAGGTATTTAAAGTATCTTTAAATAAGCATCAATGCTTTTCTAGGCGGTCAACTAGTCTCCGGGATATTATACATATCAAAAATATAAAAGTCGAACTTTAACCTCTTTTATTGGCTTTATTTTTTATTTGCGCCAAGCAATTTAGGTATGGTTGATATCAGTGTGCAAAGTTCTATCGATCCTCATTTTAATTTCCGTTTTTTTTTTATAGATAAACGTTTGATATTCTATACTTGTTCCCATTTAATACTACTTTGGACTATTTGTCAAAATCCTGGAGTACGGGAACAGGCTTAATGCGAATAAGAAAAAGTAAACAAACAAATGTCAAATAAAACTTCCCAGAGAACACTTGACAATTTGTCGTAAAAAAAGTCCTTTAAAGAGTTTAAAAATATTCAATAAATTTTTGGGATTTTAGCCTTTTAGAATACTACAAATATTTTTAAAACTCATACATAAGAAGTTATTGAAATAAAACTTAATTAGCAGGACTAACTGCATGACAATATTGTGATAGAGAGCAAATATTTTATTACATTTCATCATAATAATGGTCCGAATCAAATCTTAGTTCACTATTTCCTTCAAATTCGTAAATATGCATACACATTGTACATTTGCTCCGTTAAGATTAATCTGCATATACTTAAGTGCACGTTAAGAGAAACCGCTGATGTTAATTTGCATTTGAAATGCCCAATATATTTACGAGTGAGGCGGCTGTTCAGCGTGAAATTCCAATATTTCTTCAGCTCATCCACAATGGAATGTGTCGCAAAATTCACAAGAAATCCGATGAAAAATGGAAGAAAAGTGTCAGCACAACAGCGCAAAAGACACGACAGCCGAGCACTCGCCTAATAAATTAAAATTAAAAATCTAAAACTGTCTTGTGTGAAATTAGCCATAACAAAAGGAAAAAAGAACGAATACAAAAAGGCAATAAATAAATAGTCTTGAGATGAAAATTCGCATCAATACAGAAGCGGGCAATAATTATGTAGTAGGTTTTTATTTATTTAAAAATTAAAAATGACATTCTAATTGTCCGCCTACATGTGCCACTGACAAGATACTATTTCTAAGCATGTGTAGTACATGCATACATTCATGTACATATTTACATGTGCATGCATATTTATTTGTCACATTCTCTATTTTTTTAATTAATTATAATGACTTTGTTAATAAGTATTTGTTCTTGTTAATCTCTATGTCGTAATGAGCACTACACTGTTTGAAGGTTATGATGTGCTTGGAATCGTGCTTGCAAATTGGATTAAAAATGACAAAATGTAAAAACAAATAAATTGAGTTGAATAACTTACTTAAAATTTATTTGTTTACAACATTAGACTATAAAATGTTTCTGCAAGATTTGGCCTATAAAATGTTCCGAAGAATCTGTTATAAAAAATTTTCATTTCCGAATATGAAATCATTGTCTTTGCTAGAGCACATGCTGACGCCGCGTGGATCATGACGCACAATGGGACTATAGCGGCCAAAAGTAGTAAAAACGGAATAGCGAATTCCGGAAAAGCAATTACGCAGATTCATAGCAAAGTGTCCAACTAACCCAGACCAAAAAGAATTTTGGATAAAAATGCATATTTGAAGTCATGGCACGAGCTTAGATTAGATAATATGTAAGCCATTTTTTATAAAAAAAAAATTTGCTTTTGCAGCAAGTAATTTAAATTAATTTTTCTACTTGTGCGGATATATACTAAGCCAATCTGAATGTTGACCACTTGTTTAATATATCTGTGGTCAAGCATTGCTTTAAATTTTTAGATATCTACAGAAATTTATAAGACAGTTTCATTCGAAATTCTACATTTTAATTTTGTGAGTATAACATTTTTCGATTTTCGAGTGCTTACTTTAACAAGGGATATTAACAAGTAATTTTTATCAAAAAAAAAACACTTCAACTCTTATATAAAAAAAACTTTATATATATCTCATGATCCACTGATCGGATCTTAACCAGATTAGTATGGGACACTACCTTTCCGATGCAAAACCGACTTCCAAAAAAGGTGGAGGTTATCAGTTCGTCGGAATCTTTTTTTTTTTTTTTTTTTTTTTTTTNTTCGATAATTCATCGGAAAAGTAGTGTCTCAGAGGTGGTCCCATACTAATCTGGTTAAGATCCGATCAGTGGATCATGATATATATATAAAGTTTTTTTTATATAAGAGTTGAAGTGTTTTTTTTTTGNAGTCGGTTTTTTTTTTGCTAAAAATTACTTGTTATAGACAAACCTCCTGTATAATTTATTAAATTTTTATTGTATAGCTGAAGGAAAGACCCTGATATGTATATACATAAATAATATGCAATATAAAATGGAAATGGGAGAAGGTGTAGATATTAATGACTCGCGAATCTGTTAATCAGATGCAGCATTCTGCCAAAAATGCACGCCTCTCTGGACGAGATCCGATTTCGATGCCAAAAGTCCCGCTTGCCTTAGCTTGGCTTTTCTTGTACACTCTAGAAAGTGCATGTAAAACTACACTCTAAAAACTGCATGTAAACCTACTACTGAAAAGTCTGTATTTTTCAACCAGAATCTGTTCAAGTATACGCACAAGATGTTCAAGATTTGATTTTGAACATGAGTTGTTTAAAATTTACACATAAATATACACATGTAATGTTTAAAATTACAAACATTTTGAAAGTAAAAATAAATTTTTTTACAAATAATAAATACTAAGTGCCAGCGGCGCACGCAGGAATATATTTTTGGGGGGAAAGGATTTATACTTCTAAATATATATCATCAGAAAATACTGAAAATTCGCTCTTTAAAATACATTTATGCACGTTTTATGTACAGTATGAAATAAATAAATAAAGTTTTATAAATTGCATTTTATTTACATAAAATTTACAAAAAACTCAGACATTTTCAACCGGCTTCAAAAAAGGGAAGGTTATCAATTCTTCGGAGTATTTTTACTTCTTTTATTTATTCTTTTATTATTCCGGATAGATGGTACCTTAAGGATCGTCCCATAATTTGGTTTAGATCCGATCATTAAATCATAAAAAAATGAACGGTACTCCTAAATTTGTATACGAGAATTGAAGTCTCAAGAAAAAAGAAAAATTCTTACAAAATGACGCACAAGAAATGGAAAGAAATTTTTTTCTATCAAAATTTCTTAAATCATAATAAATTTAACCCCAAAACCCACCCCTTGTGTGCGCTACGTGATAAATTTGATATGTAAAAGTAAACAGACAGTGTTAAATTTTGCACACACTAGGTGAGGAAACTGGTTACCTCTCTTTATATGCGTAAATTTAAACGAAAATTTTTTAGAGGAAATTTTAAACATTTTATGTGTAAACTGTGAAGATGTGAACAATAAATGTTTAAAACTCAAAAAACAAATTTGAAATTTGTTCTACGCCACGCATATGATAAGTAAAAGTAAGCAAGCAGTGTGTAAATTTGCATTCATTAAGAGAGGAAACTGGTTACCTATCCTAATATGCGCAAATTTAAACAAACATTTTTTAGAGTGTACTATTTACTGAAAAGTGTCTATTTTTCAACCAGAATCTGTGTAAATATACACATAAGGTGTTCAAGATTTGATTTTGAACATGAGATGTTTAAAATATAATACATAAATATACACATGATATGTTTAATTTTGCACAAATTTTTAAAGCAAAAATACATTTCCAACTAATAATAATCATTAAGTGTTCAAATTTACAGAATTTTAAAAATTGTATGTGTAAACTATGGAATGTGATCATTGTGTGTTCAGAATTCATCCAACATTGAAATTTGTTCTACGTCACACATATAGTAAGTAAAAGTAAACAAGATGAATTTAATTTAATTAACACGGTGTGTAAATTTGCATTCACTAAGAGTGCGAACTGGTTACCTCTCTTAATATGCGCAAATTTAAACAAACATTTTTCGTTTCGTAATTTTTGTAAATTTTTTCGTTTTGTAATTTTTGAAAGGGAGTAATATGAACTTAAACGAAATTTCAGCTTATATTGGGACGTCCCACTGTGCGACGGTTGGGAAGAAGGGTAAAGGCGGATTCTCCGTTCATGTCCGGAAACTTTTTGTTCGTAATTTTATACGTTCTTTTCCCGCTCTGTCTCACTGAGAGAGCGACAGAAATGTGCTGAACACTCTTTGATCGAATGAAATTCATTTTGATTTTTGGTCCGAACAACTTGGTGATTGTGGTTGCCGCTTTATCTTTTTTATGACTTTTGCAGCGAACTGCATGTATTATTCCCTCTCGTAATCATAGTTTCGTACATAGGCGACAATATCATCAGCTGTTTGCTTCATAACCAAATATAATGTGCCAAACTGAATGGTGAACCATGCTTCACCACCCTCTCCGACAAAAAAGTTTTAAGAGCAAAAAAAGGTTGTCTGGACACGAACGGTGAATCCGCCTTAATTCATAGTATATGTAAACTATCATCTCAGTTCTACTAGAAAACGTCATCTGTGACGCTATTAAAAATCTATTCTCAAGGGTACGCTATACGTCTGTTACCAGATTTCAATCTTTGTCCCTGCAGAAACTTTCCCGGTCTTGAAGCCATTTGATTGTTGCCTCACTTTCTGATAGAATTTTCTCGCCCCATTCCCGCCTGCCAGTTTCTTAAACTCCTCGCACCCAAGTATCTTCACCTCTCTTTTCTTCGCCTTCCAATCCTTCTTCCGGTATCGCTCAAGTGTCACGCGCGTCGCAATTAGCTGCTACGTGCCTTGGTATGCTGCATATTTCTCTGCAGTAACGACGCGGAACTCGTCGTCTGTTTCTGCGTTGGTACGAACTGCTCTTCCGCCCGGTGTGGAGTTCCTTTTTTACGAAAACTTGAGATTTGATAGCGAAATTTATAGGCTGTCCGTTATTACCGCAACTTTCTTCGAGTTCTGGGGGCTGGTTCTATGAAACTGTAAAGTGAAAATGTTAATTTGAATATCAGTGGAAATTTAATTTGTTCATTTGATCATTTCGTTATATCATTTTTAGCGATTCTCGATCATTAAAGGCTTTTGCATGAACACATAGCATGTAATTATTTGGTAAATTATTGTGAGTTTGAGACAATGATATTTTTATCACAAGATGATGGTTTTGAGAAAAATGCCCAGCTTTTCTTTCACAAAGCCACAAAGCTTTCTGAAAAAAAGTTTTCACGGTGTATAGCCCAGTAAAATTAGATAAATTTGGTACGAAAAACAAAATAAATTTGTAACAGCGCTTTTTTGATGCAGCTTACTTCTATTTGACACGTATATCATGGATCCAGAGTCCTGCCTATAAATTTTATTTGGCAACAATCCGCCATCTTCGAGTTTAGTTTTTTTTGGGGTTTTTTCGGTTTGCAAGCTTGATTTGCTTTTTTCGGAAAAAAATGGTTAAACACAACTTTGTAGAGAATATAATTTCCCATATTGGTTATATAGAAGGTTAGAAACAAAAAAAAAAACATTTTTTATTGCAAAAAATTAGCAAAAACTGCGATAAGATTTTACATTATCACGATTTTCGCCATTTTTCGACAATTTTTGTTGAAAATACATAGCATATTGAAATTCCAAAGTTGTACAGAACTTCATTATCCACAACTTTTATACATAAATACATTTTTTTTCACGACGCTTAGATCACCGCAGGTAACGTGCCATATAATGTAAAACCCCCCATTGCAAACAGTGTGGCCTCTACAAAAATTCAACATGGTGTCTCAAATATGGCGTCTAAACTAACCGTAAATTAGATTTTGCTTTACAACTTTTGTGCCACCGGAGAATCCAACACTAAAAAAGGAAAAGTAACAGCAGGTTCTTATATTTTTGGGGTTGCTGATTACGAACCTAGAGCATGATTTTAAAAATTCGTAATGACGAAACCAATATGGCGGCCAAAAAATTAAAGTCTATCCTATTCGCTAGAAAAGTTTTCTTCTGGGGTTCTTGGGGCCCCGTATTTATTACGAATCTGAGGTCAGGATAGAAAAATTCAAAATGGCGAACTGAATATGGCGAAAAAAATTTAAATCGATTAGATTCGCTTAAAACTCTACATTGAAGGGTTATTAAGGTCTTTGATTACGAATCTGAAATTAGTACCTTGCCACGGGGCGCGTAAATAAGTCACGGCCAGAACATCGATATGTACACATGTGTCGCTACTCCCTTAAGTCCTGACCCCATGCGACCACTAACGGAACATTTTTAAGTTAACGATAATAGAATAGTTTAATATTTTGGTAATACACACTTCGTTTTTTTTTCATTTGGAACACTCTTTTTTCAACACTTTTATTGGAGTCCCTCGGGACCCCATGCGACTAATTGTTTGATTTTCTTTATGCGCGTAATTAAGGGTTAAGTATCAAAACGCCCATACGAATTAAGTTACTCGCGCGTTCATTGATAGGTCAAATACTTATATATAAATAGGCAATAGGTATTTTGATGCTGATGGGCAGACAATTTTTCAAATTTCAAATTAGTTTAACATAAAGCGACAAAATCAATTCAAAAGTGACACTAATACTAATGCCGTATATGTGCATGGTTGGGGCGGAAATGCCTCCTAAATGTATAAATAACTACTTTAATATTGATACTGAATTAAAGAAACGTGCTAAGCAGCAGTTTAGGAATAAGATGTATGTACATATGTACATGAAGAGATTAGACCCAAACAAGGATAAAGGTAAAGTTGCGTATGTAGAAGAACAAAGGGATAAATGCAGAAATTAAAATATAAGTAAAGAAACCTAAATATAAAGGCAGAGAGGAAGGAAAATTTAAACACCTAACCTAATAGCAATGGTGGGGGTGAATATGTAAATGAAGAAAAGAATGGACATATTTAGATCAGGATAAAACGAAGATGAAGATGAAGATGAAGATGAAGATGAAGATGAAGATGAAGATGAAGATGAAGATGAAGATGAAGATGAAGATGAAGATGAAGATGAAGAT
>NW_016157254.1:257158-263936 GCF_001687245.7 Rhagoletis zephyria | reverse complement strand
ATATTTGGTTTTCAACGCTATTCTTGCATTGGCCAACGCAAAAAATCTTATCAGGGGCCGCGAAACCAGAGGGAATGGGCTAGTATTCTTGATAAAATAGTAAACAAAATTCAGCTAACTTAAAATCCTTGACAATAGAAATAAAAGTAAAAGGTGGCTCAATGTGTTAAAAATGAGTTTTTATTCATTATTTAAAATAACGAATAAAATAACGAATAAATTATTCGCAAGCAATTTATTCACGAATAATTTATTCGTGAATAAGTTATCTGCGAATAATTATATTACGGATAAAATTTTATTCGAATAATTATCTAAATAACAATTTATTCGAATAATGCCCAACTCTGCATATACAAACTATAGCGTTACTCAAGTCAGTTTATTTCAAAAAAATCTCATAACATTCACCCAAGCTAAAGGCTTGCAATCGAACTTAATCGTGAGCAAATGCTGCCGACTCCAGTGAGTTCTTGGGTGACGTGCAATAATGTCAAAGGCATTAATGTCATTGACATTAATACACAATTGAAAAGTGAATTAATGTCAGTGACATTAATACACAGGCCAAAAGTGAAATAATGTCAGAAGAATTTTGGAAATAATGTCATTGACATTAATATATAACTGAACAGTGATTTAATGACAGGTTGGTTGTTTATTGAAGAAAATTAGAACTTCGTGGAAACCTGTGCAAAAAGTGCTTCCGGGATCATAAAGTAGAAATGTTCCTTATTATTTTGCATATAAACACTGGTTTGACTGAGGCTAGACTTGCATGATCTGCTCCATTAAAAATCTTTATAGGGCAATTCATGGAAACGCGTAAATGCCTCGTAACCATGTAAACCTCGTAAACTTTCTTAATTTTGTATGGAAAATCGATTTATTTACGAAGGTTACGCGGTTACGACACATTTACGCGTTACCATGAATACTCATACTGTTTTCAAAATTATAAATTTTTCGAATATCTTCTGTTTATATATAAGGAAATTTATATTCAACAATTTTTAAAGAAAATTATCAACGTGTAATACAAGTTTGTAAATCATTAAATAAATTAGAAGACATTTAAGCTAAACCACGCATTGAGAATTATTTTAAAATAACTTCGCAAAAACAAGCATTGCTACTGAAAAATATACGATAAACTCATACTAAAAATTTATATTTTTACGCGTCACAATAAGCCACGTTTGGCAGCGATTATTTTTGTTGTTGTTGTTTTTTCTTTTGTTTTTTTTTGCGTGCAGAATTGCCTGCCACAGGGTATTATATGTATATTGAGCTACACATTTATAAAAAAAAATTTTAAAAATTAAATAAACAAAAGAAATAAAGCCAAAACTGGTCAACATAAGCGTTTCTATTAATACCACCGGTGTGAATTACAAATCCCGAAAATTTATTATATTGACCTGGTAGCTGAATACCAAAAATCATGGCCATCTGAAATTATTTAATTTTGGACTTTTGCGCAGTGCATGCGCCGGCTCAACACGCGTCGCGATTGTTTTTTGTTTTTAGGTGTAGGTTTGGATGGTTAGTAATAATTTCGATGAAATTAACACACTTTCATTTTGTGAATTTAAGTCTAAAAATTTATTTTTATATCATTACTGTACTTCACTTTCAGAGGATGAATCAATTCCACAGTGACTTAGTGTCAGTTGGCATTATTTCACTTTTGGCATGTGTATTAATGAGTATACATAGCCATGCAACCAGGGAATTATTTAAGGAATTGATTTCCCGAAAGCTGAAGATGAAAAATTTTTCTTAATGTGCTGTGGTATTACCTCAACAAGTTTACATAAAAGTTTATTTATTTTTTCGGTATTTTCGTCTTTTGAAATACGCAAAATTTTCACAAGTGACAGCGAATAATCACCGAATAGCATTGCCAATATTTCACGGACCAAATGACCTCAGGCTCTGCATTATTTTGCAATTTATTTATCACTTCACACCATAAATTCCGACTAATTAATCTGTCCACTTTGAAAAATGTGCGCCAAGTGTTTTGTTTAAAATTATTTATTTTATTTATGCTTTCTATTTTGGCTTTCAAAGAATTAGCGTTTAAACATTTTTGTGACCCATTAAATACGTCTTCACACAGCAATTTAATGGCAAAAGCTCCAGCATTCACATTTGCGTACATGCTACATACATGTGTATATCTAATTAAGGTACAAGCGAATACCCTGTTGGAAATCGACACCGGATCATGCATTTATAGCCTGGAAAGGCATCGCTCCACGATCTATAGCATTTCTAGAAATCGATCAAATTGACTTTTTCAAACTAGTCAAAATTTTTAAAATCTCCTCGTCAGGCATTGCGCTCAGCTGAGATATCAAGCACTTTGGCTAGGACCCCTGTTGTCAAATGAACTAGTTGTAAACTACCTCACAACTAGTATGAACCGCATGCCCAACTAGTCAGCCAACTATCTTTTTTCCATGCAATTAACTGGTATTTTTAACAAGAGGATGTCCTACGAGAGGGCAATTGTCGGATTTCGGTCAGAAATATACCAATCTCATACTGGTTCAAAATAGTCAGAAAAATACAAGCCCGATTATGAACCAAAACCACTACTTTGGGAGTCAAGAAATAAAATAAATTCATGAATATACATACAATAAAGAATTTTTGACTAAGTACACTTTAATACATTACACACTTTTATTTAGCAGCTTTAGATTTGCCAATAAGTAGTATTACATTTTTTGAGTACTAATTAAAAGCAAAAATAAATACATAAATATTCGAAACTTTCGAACATAAATTTAAATGAATTTTTCATTAAATGTTATTAAAAGTAAAAGGTTTCAGGTACAATAAATACTATATTTTTATCTTTATTATAATACTGAATATGCAAAGAAAACATTTTAGTAAAAAATAAAATTAATACTTTAGTTCATTTTCGAGTGAACTAAAATATCATTAAAATAAATTAAATTCATTAACTTTGTACATTTGAGTCTATTCATTTTAAAAATTTATAAAAGTAATAATTAATGTTTAAAGTTTGAGATTTGGATAAGAATAAAATAAATAAATATTTAATTCAAGCAGTTATTAAATATTCTTAATTTTTGTCTATAGTTTGGCTTGTTGATTGATAATAGAAATTAATCAAATAATAAACTGTCGAAGTCAAATAAAACAGGGCATGAACAAATCGTTTTGTACTTAGTACAAGTCTGGTCATTTTCGAACTAGTTCGGTCTCTGTCAGGAAATTCTAGTTGTAAACTAGTATTTTTCGTGACTAGTTTGGCATTTCACTGCAGGGACATATTGAGAATGCTGGCTTTCAATTACTTGAAATTTCAATAGAACGAGTGTAATCAATAAATACAACTCAGTTATAATGACAGGTTCCTAAACAAAACGGTATCAATCCCTTCGGTGCTGGTATTGTCATTGACGAGATATTTTGCAACTGTGTGTATCACACGTCTTGAATAACAAAGCCACAGAATTAAGTGTTGCGATTCACGGATCATTTTTTCCAGCCTCAGCGATAGAAAGCGAGGGAGGCCTTTCACACCGAAAACATGGCTTCAGGAAGGGACACTCAACTATAGGAGCAATTGGCGAAGTAGTCGAGGCGGTACATAAGGCCGAAGAAGCTTGCCACCAGGCGCGGCCAATAGTGCTGCTAGTCACACTGGACGTCAAGAACGACTTCAACTCGGCAAGATGGGATGACTTGCTGGAGGCCTTGGAACGGTCATTCAAGGTTCCAACATACTTGCTAGATATGATCCGGGACTACCTCAGAGACCGTTGGCTTTTGTACGACACAACACAAGGTCAGAGAAAGAGACGTATAACCGGCGGAGCGGCACAGGGGTCTGTACTTGGCCCGGACCTCTGGAACGCCACGTATGACAGTCTGTTGCGCACGGAAATGCCGGAGAGCGCCTTCCTTNTGCTAGATATGATCCGGGACTACCTCAGAGATCGTTGGCTTTTGTACGACACAACACAAAGTCAGAGAAAGAGACGTATAACCGGCGGCGCGGCACAGGGGTCTGTAATTGGCCCGGACCTCTGGAACGCCACGTATTATAGTCTGTTGCGCACGGAAATGCCGGACACCGCCTTCCTTGTCGCCTTCGCGGACGACGTGGCCGCCGTCATAACAGCAAGAAATGTCCAGCTAGCACAGCTCAAGCTAAACCAGGTCATGCGCAACGTCAGTGGATGGATGAGCGATCACGGTCTGCAATTGGCTACAGCCAAAACAGAGATCATGCTCCTCACCAGGAAACGGATCCCAACAATTATAAATATCATGATGGTCGCACCTCAACTCGTGACAACTTCTAGGTCTACAAAATACTTAGGGGTGAAGCTTGACAGCAAACTCACATTCTGGGAACACATCCATGGAGTATGTGAAAACGCTGCGCAGAGCACAGTGGCTCTAAGCTACGGGCCAGCTATGCCGCAGGAAGCTTCTGATGACAGCAGTCCAGTCGGTGCTCCTGTACGGGGCAGAAATATGGGCCGACGCATTGAAAGTCAAAAAATACCGGATTCAAATGTCTTCGGTCCAGCGCAGGGGGGTACTACACATTGCTTCTGCATACCGTACAGAGTCTGCGGTCGATCAGCTGCCGCGGCAAGGGCGCACGAGCAACTAATCCAGCAGTGGCAACAAAACTGGAACGCGAGCACAAAAGGACGATGGGCGCACACCCTGATAGCCGACCTTCAGACATGGTTGAACAGACCGCATGGGGAAGTCGATTTCTACGTGACGCAATTCCTCGGTCATGGTTACTTCAGATAATATCTTCATAGAATGGGAAGGGTGGACTCTCCGTTCTCTGACTACTGTAGAAACGTCGAAGACAACGTGCACCATACATTCTTCACTTGCGAACACTTCTTGATTTCGCGCACAATGTTGGAAGACAGATACGAAGACATAACTCCGAACAACATATGTAATTGGGGTAATGATCTCCAGTGCAGACAAGTGGTAAGCAGTTGCGAGATAGATGAAATTCGTACTCCGCTGCAAACGAGAGGACTGACTGTCTACTGAGGACACCCGAATGAAACGCCCCTACAAAAGAGCAGCCCCGAGGCTCTGGCAGCGTGCTCCTGCATCTGAAGACATGCCGAATTGCGGTGCAAGATGCGGGATTCTTGCGCGGGCGGTGGGAGTTTGGGTTTTAGTGGGTAGCCCAACACGCTTCGGTGGGAGTCCCACACTCGGGGAAGGTAGTATAGAGACTAGCGCCCCTGGCCAGTGCATAACACATTTCCCTCTCCTACGAAAAAAAAACAAAAAAATTTAAACGAAACAGAAAATGCTTTTAAAAGCATTTTAAATATTTTGTATATATTATAGGGGTCATTATCTTCAAATGACTTATGACCACCTGTTGACAGTTTAGACTAAAAGTGTTGAGGCCGAAAGAAGTTTTCCATCAACAGGTTTGTGCAGGGATCGTAAATAACAGTCATTTCAACAGTTAAACTTGGCCAGATATTTTTTCATTCCGAAATAAAAGTCTTTCGGATAGTAAACAAACCGCTTCTCCAAATTTAAAATTTGGTGTTCAATTAAAGGAGACTTGAATAGCTTTTAAACAGAAATAACGAACGAAGGTTACCACTTCTATTTATATTTATTTTTATAATTTATTACAAAAGAGATGCATACACCTGATCCAAGGTTTGTTCTATGATAATTAAATAAATAAACATTTTTTATTGAAATATTTTTCAATAGCTGGCTTTCCTCGTTTAAACATTTCAGTTTTAAAGCTACTTTGGTCCTCTTTCAGTTGATACCAAACTTGTTTAATTTGGATAAGCGTATTGTTTATTATTAGGAAAAGACTACTATTTTTGACTTAAAAATATCTGGCCAAGTTTAACTGTTGAAAAAAGTAACTGTTATTTACGGTCCCTGGGTTTTTGTATATAATAACTTCAGGTCAAGATTAGCAGACTCCTCTTTTAATGCTTTGCTGCTCTTACGTACACATTTTAAGTGCAATAATAAACCCGAAGCAAAAGGTGCTTTTAATCAGACCCACCTACCAACATGTATTTCAACCCGCGAATCCGAATCTGAGGTCCATTTGACTCGTACACCATCAAAATTATGAGCAAATTGCGAAAAATGGCAAACAATTCGTAATTTCTTTATGGAGTAGAATAAACATGTTTTTGTATTTTTTGTTTAACTTTTTTTTATTAATCATTACAATTTGTTTTTAAATTTTGATATTTTTTATATGAATTTTTAGACAAATTTGGGGTATTCCGTAGCGTGGGCCGAAAATCCACTTTTTTGTGCTTCTATTTCTAATAGCAAAAATATGGTTAATTAGTAGGGGTGCAAACGATGCATCGATGTTTCGTCCAAAAATGTCGATGTTAACATCGATGTTTTTCCGGACGATACATCGTCGATACATCGATTAAAAAAGTGACAAAACATCGACATCGTTCATTCACTCCATTCGTATTATGCCGAATGACCAGTGGCAAGCGAGCGCTTGTTTTCGGAAGCTGGTGCAACCCTCATTCAGGATAGAAGCAGGCTTTTGGGGGCTAGATTATCAAAGCTTCCTTTCTGAACTCGCACTGGCGATCAAACGTGAGCACATGCTGATTTTTGTTAAATATTTGTTGTTTTTATACCCGTGCGCACTTGTGCACAAGGGTATTATAACTCTGTTCACATAACGGTTGTTTGTAACAGGCAAAACGAATCGAGATAGATATAGACA
>NW_016157254.1:256737-257133 GCF_001687245.7 Rhagoletis zephyria | reverse complement strand
AACAGCAAGAAATGTCCAGCTAGCACAGCTCAAGCTAAACCAGGTCATGCGCAACGTCAGTGGATGGATGAGCGATCACGGTCTGCAATTGGCTACAGCCAAAACAGAGATCATGCTCCTCACCAGGAAATGGATCCCAACAATTATAAACATGATGGTCGCACCTCAACTCGTGACAACTTCTAGGTCTACAAAATACTTAGGGGTGAAGCTTGACAGCAAACTCACATTCTGGGAACACATCCATGGAGTATGTGAAAAAGCTGCGCAGAGCACGGCGGCTCTAAGCCGGCTGATGGCAAACGTGGGCGGCCCGAAGCCATGCCGCAGGAAGCTTCTGATGACAGCGGTCCAATCGGTGCTCCTGTACGGGGCAGAAATATGGGCTGACGCATT
>NW_016157254.1:256366-256685 GCF_001687245.7 Rhagoletis zephyria | reverse complement strand
ATCCATGGAGTATGTGAAAAAGCTGCGCAGAGCACGGCGGCTCTAAGCCGGCTGAAGTGGCTCTAAGCTACGGGCCAGCTATGCCGCAGGAAGCTTCTGATGACAGCAGTCCAGTCGGTGCTCCTGTACGGGGCAGAAATATGGGCTGACGCATTGAAAGTCAAAAAATACCGGGTTCAAATGTCTTCGGTACAGCGCAGAGGGGCACTACGCATTGCTTCTGCATACCGTACAGTGTCCGCGGACGCGGTTCTAGTTATTTCTGGCGTCATGCCAATTGAGCTACTTGCTTACGAGCGAAAAGAGATTTACAATCTCA
>NW_016157254.1:244414-256345 GCF_001687245.7 Rhagoletis zephyria | reverse complement strand
CATTGAAAGTCAAAAAATACCGGATTCAAATGTCTTCGGTCCAGCGCAGGGGGGTACTACACATTGCTTCTGCATACCGTACAGAGTCTGCGGTCGATCAGCTGCCGCGGCAAGGGCGCACGAGCAACTAATCCAGCAGTGGCAACAAAACTGGAACGCGAGCACAAAAGGACGATGGGCGCACACCCTGATAGCCGACCTTCAGACATGGTTGAACAGACCGCATGGGGAAGTCGATTTCTACCTGACGCAATTCCTCACCGGTCATGGTTACTTCCGAGAATATCTTCATAGAATGGGAAGGGTGGACTCACCGTTCTGTCACTACTGTGGAAACGTCGAAGATAACGTGTACCACACATTCTTCACCTGCGAACACTTCTTGATTTCGCGCAGAATGTTGGAAGAAAGACACGGAGACATNCGTACAGTGTCCGCGGACGCGGTTCTAGTTATTTCTGGCGTCATGCCAATTGAGCTACTTGCTTACGAGCGAAAAGAGATTTACAATCTCAGTGCCGAGATAGGTCGAGCAGCTGCCGCGGCAAGGGCGCGCGAGCAACTGATCCAGCAGTGGCAACAAAACTGGAACGCGAGCACAAAAGGACGATGGGCGCACACCCTGATAGCCGACCTTCAGACATGGTTGAACAGACCGCATGGGGAAGTCGATTTCTACGTGACGCAATTCCTCGGTCATGGTTACTTCAGATAATATCTTCATAGAATGGGAAGGGTGGACTCTCCGTTCTCTGACTACTGTAGAAACGTCGAAGACAACGTGCACCATACATTCTTCACTTGCGAACACTTCTTGATTTCGCGCACAATGTTGGAAGACAGATACGAAGACATAACTCCGAACAACATATGTAATTGGGGTAATGATCTCCAGTGCAGACAAGTGGTAAGCAGTTGCGAGATAGATGAAATTCGTACTCCGCTGCAAACGAGAGGACTGACTGTCTACTGAGGACACCCGAATGAAACGCCCCTACAAAAGAGCAGCCCCGAGGCTCTGGCAGCGTGCTCCTGCATCTGAAGACATGCCGAATTGCGGTGCAAGATGCGGGATTCTTGCGCGGGCGGTGGGAGTTTGGGTTTTAGTGGGTAGCCCAACACGCTTCGGTGGGAGTCCCACACTCGGGGAAGGTAGTATAGAGACTAGCGCCCCTGGCCAGTGCATAACACATTTCCCTCTCCTACGAAAAAAAAACAAAAAAATTTAAACGAAACAGAAAATGCTTTTAAAAGCATTTTAAATATTTTGTATATATTATAGGGGTCATTATCTTCAAATGACTTATGACCACCTGTTGACAGTTTAGACTAAAAGTGTTGAGGCCGAAAGAAGTTTTCCATCAACAGGTTTGTGCAGGGATCGTAAATAACAGTCATTTCAACAGTTAAACTTGGCCAGATATTTTTTCATTCCGAAATAAAAGTCTTTCGGATAGTAAACAAACCGCTTCTCCAAATTTAAAATTTGGTGTTCAATTAAAGGAGACTTGAATAGCTTTTAAACAGAAATAACGAACGAAGGTTACCACTTCTATTTATATTTATTTTTATAATTTATTACAAAAGAGATGCATACACCTGATCCAAGGTTTGTTCTATGATAATTAAATAAATAAACATTTTTTATTGAAATATTTTTCAATAGCTGGCTTTCCTCGTTTAAACATTTCAGTTTTAAAGCTACTTTGGTCCTCTTTCAGTTGATACCAAACTTGTTTAATTTGGATAAGCGTATTGTTTATTATTAGGAAAAGACTACTATTTTTGACTTAAAAATATCTGGCCAAGTTTAACTGTTGAAAAAAGTAACTGTTATTTACGGTCCCTGGGTTTTTGTATATAATAACTTCAGGTCAAGATTAGCAGACTCCTCTTTTAATGCTTTGCTGCTCTTACGTACACATTTTAAGTGCAATAATAAACCCGAAGCAAAAGGTGCTTTTAATCAGACCCACCTACCAACATGTATTTCAACCCGCGAATCCGAATCTGAGGTCCATTTGACTCGTACACCATCAAAATTATGAGCAAATTGCGAAAAATGGCAAACAATTCGTAATTTCTTTATGGAGTAGAATAAACATGTTTTTGTATTTTTTGTTTAACTTTTTTTTATTAATCATTACAATTTGTTTTTAAATTTTGATATTTTTTATATGAATTTTTAGACAAATTTGGGGTATTCCGTAGCGTGGGCCGAAAATCCACTTTTTTGTGCTTCTATTTCTAATAGCAAAAATATGGTTAATTAGTAGGGGTGCAAACGATGCATCGATGTTTCGTCCAAAAATGTCGATGTTAACATCGATGTTTTTCCGGACGATACATCGTCGATACATCGATTAAAAAAGTGACAAAACATCGACATCGTTCATTCACTCCATTCGTATTATGCCGAATGACCAGTGGCAAGCGAGCGCTTGTTTTCGGAAGCTGGTGCAACCCTCATTCAGGATAGAAGCAGGCTTTTGGGGGCTAGATTATCAAAGCTTCCTTTCTGAACTCGCACTGGCGATCAAACGTGAGCACATGCTGATTTTTGTTAAATATTTGTTGTTTTTATACCCGTGCGCACTTGTGCACAAGGGTATTATAACTCTGTTCACATAACGGTTGTTTGTAACAGGCAAAACGAATCGAGATAGATATAGACAAATGTATACATAAATGATCAGAATGAAAAGAGAAATCGATTAAGCGGTGACTGTCTGTCCGTCCGTCCGTCCGTCCGTCCGTCTGTGCACACGATAACTCGAGTAAAAATTGAGATATCTTAACGAAACTTCGTACATGCACTTCTATTGGGCGTGGGACGGATGGTATTGAAAATGGGCGAAATCGGACAATAACCACGCCTACCTCCCATATAACGGTAATTTTCAGAAATACGAAAACTGCGATATTTTAGTAACTACTGAAGATAATTCACTCAAAATTGACATTTAGAATAACTTTTAGACGAGAAATAAGAATAAAAAAAATTTTTGAAAAATGGGCGTAGCCACGCCCACTTATTATCGGTAACCGTTCTACCAATCTGTACCAAACTCGGTGTGGTTATTGTGCTTGCCACATGAAAGCAAACCGTTGAAAATTATTGAAATCGGACTAAAATTACGGCCGCTTTTCATATAACGGTAAATTTCAGAAATGCTTGAAATTTCAATATTTCGAAATTTAAGGATGCTAGTTTACTTAATATTTATACACCCGCTTATCATGTAGCGGTAGCTTTCGGAAAGGTGGAAAACATATATTTAATACTTGCGCCGGGAACTTAGACTTTCTTACTTGTATAAGTTAAATTTATTTGTTATTTTTTTATAAAAATATGGTTCATTCCGTAACCAGAACTTAGAAAAACTCAACAAATTTTCATCTAAATTTTGAACTTTTTAGCCTGAATATTTTAAAAAATTATGGGTATGTAGTTCTAATAAAACAGGTGCAAGTTTTAAGCGGCTAAAAATCGCTTTGATTTTTAATGATTTTTCACTGGCGGCTTTTGAATTTTTTTTTTCATATTAAAGGTGCAATTTATTATAGCTGGCATTGATTTTTTTATTTTGTTTGCAAAACGTCTTTCGCATTTAATTATAAAAAAAATTTACTTTCATATGGTAAAATGTGCAAAACCCTATCAGCAAAGCAACTCGCTAAAAATCAAGGCGAGTTTTAGCGGCTTCTTCTAAAAATTCGGATAAAAAAGTTCAAAATTAAGATAAAAATGTGCTGAATTTTTCAAAGTTTTGTATAAAGTTATGGTTTATAGCTGATATGTGAATCTAGTTCATCATGCTCTGAAAAAAACTGTGCGAAAGATTAAAATTTTGGTCAGTATCATAGGATCGCCCAAGTCCATTAAAGTTAAATGTGTTAAAAAACAATTCTTAGCTTACTTAGATCGTAAATTTAATGCTCTACAAAAAAGGTTATGATACCAAATTATGTAGGACTAATAATTTCAGAGTACGGTTGCCACACGTACTAATTTTTTTAGTACAGTACTGATTTTTCAACTCTCGAACTGATTTCATTCATATTTTCAATCAGTATGCTAATGTCCTGATTTTTTTTAATTTGAACTGATTTGTACTGAATTTTCAATTTTGAGAATACAACCGATCTTGGTACTCGGTAACACTCGGTGTTCGGTAATTTTTCCCCATGTATTTTCTTTATGTAATTTTATTTTACACAAACAAAATTCTTACGAATTTTTTTTATTAATTTTTACATAACGTTGGAATTTCCTTAAACTAGGGCTGTGCGATTAATAGATTACTCAAAATTTTAATTAATCATAAAGTAAATAATTCAGTTATTCGATTAATTGGATATTATGATTACTCAAAAGTTCTGCTACTCGAGTAAGCAAGATTTTTGATTAACCAAAAAAAAATATATTTGAGTAAGTTGCTTTATGATTAATCAACATTTCGAGTAAAATGAGTAATCAACATTTCAACTCCTTACATATGTATAAAGTAGTTAAAGTTCCTTGATACTTTGAAAAAAACGTTTCTGTTTTCAAAAATTAAAACGAAAAATTTTTTTCATATACAGAATGTAAAAAACAGAAAATAAGCATTTTCCAAAGCAAACTCTTTTAACGAGCAAAATTATTTTTTTTCTGAGTAATCATATTTCAAGTAACTCGATTAATCATCGTTTTGAGTAATCAAAATCGTGATTACTCGAGTAATTGATTAACAGAATAATTGATTAACCAACTTGCTCGAGTAATCGAATAATCGCACAGCCCTACCTTAAACTGTACTGTAAAACGTAAAAAGAAAATAATTATATTATAGTTGACAGATAATGTTTTGAATAAAATAAAATAAAACTTAAGATAACAAGTAAGAAAGTCTAAGTTCGGGCGGAGCCGAACATTAAATACCCGGCGCAAGTATTAAATATATATTTTTTCACCTTTCCGAAACCTACCGCTAAATGGTAAGCCGGGGTGTATCAATTTTGAGTAAATTAGCGTCCTTCAATTTCGAAATATTGAAGTTTCAAGCATTTCTGAAATTAACCGTTATATGAAAAGCGGCCGTAATTTTAGTCCGATTTCAATAATTTTCACGCTTTGCTTTCATGTGGCAAGCACAATAACCACACCGAGTTTGGTACAGATTGGTAGAACGGTTACCGATATACATATATGTGATCATATGAGAGCGGTGCCCCGCCCATTTTCCAAAATTTTACCATAAACGTATTTCTTGGCCAACAACTGTGCCAAGTTTTGAAGAAATTGGTGCAGCGGTTCCTAAGATATACACATGTAACCATAAGTAGGCGTGGCTACGCCCATTTTCGAAAAATTTATAATACTCTTATTTTTCGTCTGAAAATTGTTGTAAATATCAATTTTGAGTGAATAATCTTCAGTAGTTACTAAAATATCGCAGTTTTCGTATTTCTGGAAATTACCGTTATATGGGAAGTGGGCGTGGTTAAAGTCCGATTTCGCCCATTTTCAATACCAACCTACCTTGGATTAAGGGAAACCTACATACCAAATTTCGTTGAGATATCTCAATTTTTGCTCGAGTTATCGTGTACACGGACAGACGGACAGACGGACAGACGGACAGACGGACGGACAGACAGACATGGCTTAATCGATTTCTTTTTTCATCCTGATCATTTATGTATACATTTGTCTATATCTATCTCGATTCGTTTTGGCTGTTACAAACAACCGTTATGTGAACAAAATTAATATACCCTTGTGCACAAGTGCGCTCGGGTATAAAAATATGCTGAATTTTTCAAAGTCTTGTATAAAGTTATGGTTTGTAGCGGATATGTGAATCTAGTTCTTTCGAGTCTAGAAAATATTTCAGGCTACATTTCATTTCGTGTCGTAGATGAGAAATGAAAACATCGGTTTATCGTTTTTATAACCGATGTTTGTTGTGGGAACATCGATGTTTTCACACAGACATACTAAGTTTTTCAGTACAGTACTGATTTTTTAACTCTCGAACTGATTTTATTCATTTCTTCAATACTAATGTCCTGATTTTTTTAAATTAATACTGATTTGTACTGAATTTTCAATATTTAGAATACAACCGAGCTTGGTAATCGGTACCTCGGTGTACGAAAGTACAAATTTGAGATCAATTTTAAGTGGTCGTTATTCATATACCCACATACATACATATATTACTCTTCATATCAATTCAGGTCTATTACATGCGCCCCACTCTTTTCATTTTCAATCTCATAAATAGTTTATAATGACTTTCAAGGCATTTTCAATACCATATGCATCAAAAAATTTAATCCGTTCTTTCTCTACACAATTTTCTCTCTAAATTTTTTAAACCATTTTCTGAATAACTCATATTATTAAATTTTCAAAGTCCTTTTAAAAAATTCTGACGTCAGAAGGAATAACTAAAAATGCAATTTCACTGCATATATTTGGTCCATGGCTTCGCGAATATATTAATTTTTTGTGTGTGTAAAATTGCCTGTCTCGCGCGGTTATGTATAATTAGCTAGGTATTTATAAAAGAATATTAAATATTAAATAAACAAAAGAAATATAGCAAAAACTGGTCAACATAAGGCGTTTCTATTCTTGCCACCATTGCAAATTATAAATCCCGAAAATCCCGGGTTTCTTGGCAAATAATCCCGGGATTTTCAGCACGTAAAAAAGGCCCAGATCCGGGGATTAACATACCTGGTACACATACAAAGAAACGCAGAATTCTTTAAGCGCCACAGTCATCCTAGGCACATCAACTGGTCATCGGTATATCAAAAAGAAGTGCGGCGAATTAGAAAGAACACGGTAGGAATATGAATAACCCCGTTTAGATGGGAAATCTTTTTCATCCAATGGAACAGGAGGATATTGGACCTTGTAATACTTGCAGATATCTCGCAGGTGGAAATAATGACTCATAGCATAGCACATACAGCACATTTAATCTCGGCGCTATTGTTCTTGGCCTATGAGCAGGGAACGGATTTTTAGGACCTACAAATTTATAAAAAGGCAAAAAAAAGCAAAATAGGCAAAAAAGGCACTAGAAATAGCAAAAAAGGCAAAAGAAGGCACTAAACAAAGACATAAAGTTAAAAATAACACTGGTTTCAGGAATAATGTTCAACGGACGCCACTACATGTCAAATTCCTATATAGAATTGCTTGCTGATTCCAAAAATCGAGTTATCTTTTTATTCTATGGATAAGTTTTCGAGATGTGTTCGGGTGTATATGGCGTATTAGTAACATTCTTACAAAAAAACTTTGCGCATTTTCATATGACCACTTATTACTTCTTTATTTATCCATCGATTTTCTTCATTATCAACTGGATTTTTTTGTAACAGTTGATACAAGTGGCGCCCAATTTACATATGGAACGTTTGAAAATTTTATATTATCAGGAATAAGGGCTTTGTCCTCGCTATAATCATTTTTTTTTTAAAGTACAATGGGCAAAAAAATGCAACATCAAATGTGTATATGTATATGGAATCAAGGAAAGCTATGTAAATCATGGACATCCTTAATCGAATATACTCTATCTCTTTAGCAGAAAAAAAGGCAATTTCCATAAAACCTTTTCCCTGCCTATGAGTAAGGAAGGCTCTGCTCGTTGGGCCTTTCACCTAAACTGATAATTCTTACATTAAACCCCGTTCTTGCATTTCAACACTCGTTTTGTATTGGTCGACTCTAAAGTTCTTATCAGGCGACGCGAAGCAAGCCGGGCGTGTGCTAATTATATAATGAGTTAAATGAATTATTACAGTTAACATATCAACCGAAATGGTTTCGAAAAGTCATTATTTCTAAAGTGCATATGGTAAGCTTGCCACGCGTTTAAAGAGACAAATTCAGCTGAGATTGAGGAATTTGCCTAATTTAAATATGTATCCCAATGTGTGTCATACGAAAGAGATTTCAACAAGTTTTGGTTTGTAAATATTTTGCAGAGGGTTGCCGTCAATTTGAAAAATTGATTTTAATTAAATTTTAAGCCAGTAAGGTATATGAAATATTCAAATATGAGCGTCAAACGAAAGAGTGTCACACAAACATGTATTACGTATCTATGCATTAGACAAGTATCTTTGCAAGGCAATTTCGATAAGAAAATTTTTTTTTTGGCCGAACATACGGTCGCTTTTTTACGTTTTTCGGTGACACCTACATTCGGCAACAAAAAATATATCCTCAAATAATTCTACTGGAATAAAAAATGGTATAATCGAGATCAAAATTTTAATATATCATCCTTTAAGATGAGGCTGTAAATGCCGAAGATATGACAAAAAGTATGAAACGGCAAAGAAATTTTAATTTTTGTTTGAGATTTTATTGCAAAAATATTTTAGTCGCAGGGGTGTGCGGTGAGCTTTTTTCTGGTACGGTCTAATACACATATGTATATATCTGTGTTCGTGTGGAAAAGTAGCTTATGTCGAAAGGCTGGCTTTAGTATCAATCGGCATTCGCAGCAATCGATTGTGAATGACTTACTGGCGCTGAGCCGTTGAACATTTTTTGACAAATAAACGTGCAAGAAATACTAGTAAGCCAATATTCTTATTAAGTCTCATCCAAAAATTCCTTATCGTTTAAAGAATAAAGGGAATGCCGCATTATACTAAAGCCAGCCTTTCGACATAAGCTACTTTTCCATACGAACACAGATATGTATGTATGTATACACGTGCTAGCACCGATATTGGGCTTTGAAGTGGAAGTAGTGTGGAATTTTCATTGATTATTGAGCTGAATTGTTGAAAATATTGATGAACTTCAAAGCCCAATAACTCAAGAAATATAGATGAAGATACAAACGGATCCCAATAATACCCGTAGATGACATCAAAATGTAAAATATTATTTGCCTTATCGTATATTAAAAGCTGCCACTGACAACATTAAGACTTAAACAAAAAAACGGAAAAAATGTACCATACAGTTTTAAAAAAACCAAATGCACTTTTTAAGACTGATTTGTCGCAGATTAAGAACTTGATGTAACTCGAGAATGCAACATTTTTGGAATGGTAAAAAGTGGTTACTTAAAAATAAACTAACTTACTGATTTTTACAATGTAATTGGAACTGGTTTGATGTGAAAACAATTTTTACAGTATTTGGCAATTTCTCCTAATGAGTGGAATTTTTTTCCCAATGATTTTGGAGTTTAATGCCGTACTGGTTTACCGGTTATGAGTATGACTATTAATTAATATTGTTTTCTTATAGTCCCGTGCTTTCGGGATTGAGAATAGTTTCCAATTCGAATGAGGATTAGCATCAGCAGCAATAATGATTGTATACTTTTGATTTTCTAATTTCTTTTCATTTTCAACATACAAATCACCGAGTGGATATAATTCAAATGTGATTTTGATTTATCGAATTGCAAAATATTGTGTCCAATAACATATTTGTCTAAAAATTAAAATAAATGCTAAGCCATTTGTCACTTGGGGAATTAGTGGTGTACTACTGAATAGCATTTTGATTCTTATTTATTCGCATTCTCTAAAGAATCTATTTTTCTATTCATAAATGAAGAAAGAATTTATTTTATGAGCCTTCACTTTATTTGCATTTAAAATTTATGTTCTTGGATTTGCGTAAATATTAACATAAGAAATATGCTTTTTACACAAACGCGTCCCACTCAGTTGTTTCATTTGTGACTTGTGTACATACATATGTATCGTATTTTATGCGATTACTACATATTTATATTTTATTGTTATTTCTTGTTTTTTCTTTTTGTATTGTCAGTTTGTATTTCGTAATTAATAACAATGCTGCAATTTATGCTAATTCGACATTTGTCATAAATTTTTGACATTTCTGTTAACAGCTTATAAAGTACTAAAAGATATTCTTGCCATAAATTAGTTGCGGTTTTCTTTGAACTAGTCAGATTTGAATGTTTGTATTGCAGTATACAACATATCGTCGTTTAAAGTACAAAACCGCGTATCATCATTCTGCAAAACTGCGTAACTGACATTCGCTGCCACAAGCTCTTGACTCAATCCTTATCCATTCGTCCTGAAATATACTTACCAGAAATGCGATTGCTTCATAAAAAAGAGAACAATTTTGAAATATGAGTATTTTTACTCTCTAGAAAATAATTTATGCGACCTCACATACGCGGTTTTGCATTATCTTGATACGCGCTTTTGCATTTTGTTGATACGCGGTTTTGTACTTTAAACGACGATATACATACTTACGTGCAAAAATGGTGTTGTTTAAATACTTAATTGGTTTTTATTGGATTGGCAGCAAGTTTTGGAATAACTTAAAATTTAATAGTTTTGAAACTATATTTTTAAGCCCATTATCTTATTGTTCTTTTGTGTGTTTTAACATAAATAATCTGGCAACATATACATATATATATATTATAGAGCTTTTTACGCGAGATTTTTTTTTTTCACTCCCTCCTCGAAATTTTGTGGGAAACCCCTTAAAAAATTCCCTGAAAATTTGAGCCCTTAATAAGTTAATATTAATAATGTGCTCGACCAAGGGGTGGAAAGATTTCCCGTTTAAAATACACGTAAGCTTTGATTTTTTTCTTCAAAATTCTATAGCTCAGGGGCATTTTATGGTATAATCTTGGTCAATGATAAGGTTTCTTTAGAATTGAAATTATATTTTTAAGTTCATTATCTTATTGTTCTTTTGTGTGTTTTAACCTAAATAAACTAGAAACATATACCAGCAAATCTAAAAAACAGGTAACCTTTGTGTTAATTAGCTTTATTTTTATTGTTGCAAACTATATCAATCTGAAGCCTCAAAAAAATTTTGAATCAATTTGTTGCATAACTATTGGATTATAGATGTTTTCTTTAAGAAACATTAAAAACAAGTGATTTTTTCATGTAATGTTTAAGAGGTGAAAAATTTATTATGTCATAACTTTTGAAGCACACCATATACTGGTTTGAAATTTTAAGGGCAATTAGTACTTATGGTCTAAACTTCATATGTAGTAGGTAACTAAAGTTTGCTTTAAAAAATATCTAAATGGCAAGTCATAAATGCAAGTCTAAATCTGCAAATATCAGTTATTTTTTATTTGTAAATTAAATGTCTTAGATAACAGTTATTGAAGACTTTTATTTATAAAAGTCATTAATAAAAATCAGTCAGTGACTTTTACTTTTAAAAGTCAACAATATAAATCAGTCACTGACTTTTACTTTTTAAATCATAATTTAGAGGTCAATCTTAATTTACGCATAAATTAAGTACAAACTAAGTAATTTCGCCTTGTAAAGTCTCTCAGTAAATTAAGTTGAAAGTAGTTTATCTTAAACCAAGAACCAAATCACGAACAAATCAGTGTCGAACGCAAACGTCAAGCTGTGAAGCTGTGTTTTTCTGTGATCTGTTTAAATTTTGTGTTTGATAAAGCTGTTTACGCTTATTAAAGTAAAAAATTAAGAAAAGTGTTAATAAACTTCTGGTGCACAATTTAAAGATAAGTAAAACATCAAAATTTCCCGTAAATTTGATTAATTTAACTTGATATTCTTAATTGCATGTGCCGAGTATTTTGTTTCATATAATATATTGTTGTTGTACAATTGTTTTTGTTTGTGCACATTGATTTTGCTCTTTTTGTCTTTTTGTCATTTCTGCTGTTTCATCTTTGTCACAGCTGTTTGCGTTGTGTTTATTAGGTGTCAAATATACAGTGCATTTAAAACTGTTCGCTAACTGATATTTACCAGCTGATTGGTTCACTGATTAATACAACGTTTTCAAAACCGTTTTTGCTTTTTTGCTTCTAAAACCTAAAAATAAATATAACTTTAAACATGTCGTGTATTTACACCAATTGCCACGTTAAAAGCGACTCCTATGTGCCCTGC
>NW_016157254.1:241546-242090 GCF_001687245.7 Rhagoletis zephyria | reverse complement strand
AGTCCCGAAAGTCCCAAATATCCGAAATAAGTCCCGGATATCCCGAAATACTCCCGAAGGTCCTAAATATCCCGAAATTATTCTAGAGAATCCCGAAAACCCTATAATTCCGAAATAGGTCCCAAAAATCTGGAAATAGCCCCGAAAATCCAAAATTAGTTCCATAAAATCGATAAACTCCCGAAAGCCCCAAAAATTACAAAAATAGTTCCGAGCATCCCGAAATAGTCCCGAAAGTCCCAAAATCCGAAGTAAGTCCCAAAAATCCCGAATTAGTTCCCAAAGTCCCGAAATTTCTAAATAAGTCCCAAAAATCTCGCAATGGTCCCGAAAGTCCCACAAATGGAGAAATGGTCCCAAAAATCCGCAATTATTTCAAAAATCCCGAAATACTCCTGAAAATCTCGAAATGATCCCGAAAGCCCCAAAAATCCCGAAAATAGTTCCGAGTATCCCGAAATAGTCCCAAATATCCGAAATACGTCTCAAAAATCCTGAATTAGTTCTTAAAGTACCAAAATTCCTAAATAAGTCCCAAAAATCC
>NW_016157254.1:234617-241406 GCF_001687245.7 Rhagoletis zephyria | reverse complement strand
CCAAAAATACCCAAATTACTCCCTTTAATCCCGAAATAGTCCCGAGAGTCCCAAAAATCCCAAAAATCCAAAAATAGGTCCCAAATACCAATGGAATACCAAAAAACCTAATAACCCCGAAATTACTCCCGACAATCTCGAAATACACCCGAAAGTTCCAAAAATCTTAAATAAGTCCCAAAAATCTGGAAATAGTCTCGAAAGTCCCAAAAATACCCAAATTACTCCCTTTAATCCCGAAATAGTCCCGAGAGTCCCAAAAATCCCTAAATAACCCCGAAAGTCCCAACAGTCCCGATATTAGTTCCGAGAATCCCGAAATAGTCCCGAAAGTCCCAAAAATCCAAAAATAGGTCCCAAAAATCCCAAATTAGTTCTCAAAATCCCAAAATTCCTAAATTAATCCCAAGAATGGAGAAATAGTCCGGAAAGTCCCAAAAATCCGAAATTAGTCCCAAAAATCCCGAAATACTCCTGAAAATCCCAACAGTCCCGATATTAGTTCCGAGAATAGAATAGAAATAGGCCCGAAGGTCCCAAAAATCCGAAAATAGGTCCCAAAAATTCCGAATTAACTCTCAAAATCCCAAAATTCCTAATTAATCCCAAGAATGGAGAAATAGTCCCGAAAGTCCCAAAAATCCGAAATTAGTTCCAAAAAATCCCAAATTAGTTCTCAAAATCCCAAAATTCCTAAATTAATCCCAAGAATGGAGAAATAGTCCCGAAAGTTCCAAAAATCCGAAATTAGTCCCAAAAATCCCGAAATACTCCAGAAAATCCCAAAAGTCCCGAAATCAGTTCCGAGAATCCCGAAATAGGCCCGAAAGTCCCAAAAATCCGAAAATAGGTCCCAAAAATTCCGAATTAACTCTCAAAATCCCAAAATCCTTAATTAATCCCAAGAATGGAGAAATAGTCCCGAAAGTCCCAAAAATCCGAAATTAGTTCCAAAAGTCCCGAAATACTCCTGAAAAGCTTGAAATTGTTCCGAAAGTCTCAAAAATCCAAAAAGAACCAAAAAAACCCGATATACTCCCGATAGCCCCAAAAGTCCCAAAAATACCGAAATATATTCCGAGGATTATGAAATAGTCCAGAAAGTCCCAAAAATCCTGAAATAGTTCCGAAAGTCCCATAGTTCCTAAAATAGTCCGGAAAATCCCGAAATGATCCCGAAAGTCCCAAAATTCCAAAACAAAGTCCCAAAAATCCCGAAATACGCCCGAAAATCCGAAATTATTCCTGAGAATCCCGAAGTAGTCCAAAATTCCTAAAAATCTGGAAACAGTCCCGAAAGTCCCAAAAACTAGAAATTAATCCTTAAAATCCAAAAATAGTCCAGAAGTCCCAAAAATTCTGAGAATACCGAAATACTGCCGAAAGTCCCGCTATTAACTCCGAGAATCTCGAAAGTTCCAAAAATCCCAAAACTAGTCCCAAAAATCCCTAAATATTTTGAAAGTCGTTTCGAAAATCCCGAAAATCTTAAACAGTTTCCGGGAATCCCTAAAGAATTACGAAATAGCTTCGAAAATCCCAAAATAGTCCCGAAAACCCCGAAATGGTCTTCTAAATCCTGATTTAGTCTGAAGTATCTCTCAAATCTAGAAAAAGTTCCCAAATTGAGGTGTGGTGAGTTTAGGTGAGGTGTGGTGAGAACGAGTGTGATGAGTTCAACTGTGGTGGGTTAAGATTTCGCGGATTTTGGTGTACCAGTATGAGGTGTGGTGAGTTTAGGTGAGGTGGGGTGAGTTTGTATGTGGTGAGTTGATTTGAGGAGAGGTGAACTGAGTTGTGGTAAAGTAAGTTGAGGTGTTAATTCTCTAAATTTCTCCTAAACTATACAGTATTTAGTTTGAAAGTATTTAGCCATCGACTAAAATACCTTGGTACTTTAGTGAAAGTATTTTGCATCCCCAAGGTACCTGAGTACTTTGGACCTTTCCAATTCCGACGGTGCTGGAGGTATTGCTCAACATCATTTTACGCAACCGCATCAGTTTCGCGGGCTTACCAAAATCAGACATCGCAGCGTATAAGCAATTCCTTTTCGTGCTTTCGAAAGCGGCATGAACTCCATAATCATCGACTGGGGCTCGGGTTCGTCTTCTCCACTAGGGTACAAAAGTCTATTTATGATTGACCTACTACCATGTTTCGGGGTGACAGGTAACAAAATCAATATTTCGCATAATGGTGCGAAATAAAGTCAATTGACATTATTACCTATTTAAAAGCGAAATAAAATCCCTTGAGATTATTGCTCTTTCAAACATTTAATTTGCGTAGCTTCGCGGCGGCCCGAGTCCGCGCGCCACACCGCGCCACGCTCGCCCGTCCTCCTCCTTCCCCCTCTCCCACTGTGGGATTTTTTATACTTTTATTTAAATTTATATATCTATATTTTATATCTTTTACATATTTTACATTTTTATATTTGTAAGTTATTTTGTTGTGCTGGCAACCAGAGCATTTTGCACAATTTTTGAATAGCATTCAGCACAAAGGGTAAAGGCGGCCATGTTCTATTAGCTTTGAATTTAATAGAGCTCATTCAATAGTGTTCGCTTTGTTTTTAAAAACGAAACATGTTTCGCAAGTTCCGGATCATTTCTGCATTCTTCATCAAATATTTTGCGTATTCCAGCTCTTTTTGCGTTTTTTTCGCATCGTGTTTTTATTATATTCGTAATTTTAAGTTTTTTAATCAAATCAATTGGAGGTGATTTATGGTTGTCTTGATTAATAGCACTGAGGATTTGGCAATAACCTCTTTTATCTAGGGAAATACTTACGAGGATATGTTTATTGTAACTTAAATATCTCACGTACGATGCAAGAACAAAATTTTTTTCTTTGAATCGACATAATTTAAGCATTGTTAACATTATTTCCATTTAATTTAGGAAATAGCGTCATTTACTTTATTTCCATTTTTTTTACTTTATTTCTCTATTGAAAATGTAACAACCTCAATTGGTTTTATTTCCATAATTATGGATAATAGTGTCAATTAACGTTGTTTCCATTGATTTTGTTACCTTTCACTTATCTCGAGCCCCAGCTAAGTAGATCAGCCTGAGTCCGTTGACGGACGTCTCGTCGTGGGTGCTGAATTTTCGAACGGTGATGCCAAGTATCCCTTCTCTTCCCACCCTGGCATATGCGCTCCAAACGCCTTTAAAAAAAAAGAGATTGGTGGATGCTTCATCCATCTCTTCCGCCTTGCCCCATCCCACGCATTTCTTCGATAGGACTGATGTCAGCTTCTCTCTTTACGAGGACATCAACCAGCCGGCCTCAGGCACCTTCCTCATTAAGGCCCCGCACATTCCAGTAGCATGGGCGTAGCCAGGTAGGGGCAGGGGGGTGCTCGAGCCCCCCCCCTAACTTTCAAATTTTCCTTATATAAGTTAACACCACACCTTACAATACCTCGAATTGGACAATAACCCCATGGGTTAGTGGCACCGATAACACATCCGGTGAATTCGTTATAACCGCAGACGCTGCATCAGCATTCCACGAACATTTCATCAAATTACTAAATGTATCGATCAGCAACAATATTACGGTAAACAACAGTCAGCATATTGGTAACCAACATTACGGTCAACAACAGTCAGCAAATTGGTGGTCGACATAGGTGTAATGTAGAAGTAAGAAATATATTGTAATTAATCTTAAGTTGGATTCAAATAAATAAACACATGAGCGGACGAAAGTCCGCGAGCTTTTTTAAAAATAAAGTTCATTAAATAAAACTTTAACTGGCGCCCGAGTAGGGGCCGGTTTCAAAGTTCGCGTTTCGGTAGTGAGTGAAAAAAAATAACGCCTGTAAAAAAACAGCCGAAGTGTCAACGCGCGAAAATCTTAATATTAATAAGTGATGATAAAACGACTGTGAGAAAAAAACAGCCGAAAATCAATGCGCGGAAACTCACAAAAGGACATCCACAGCACGCATGTGAAGTGAAATAGACTGGAACAAGGACATTCATTGGTCTGCGTGCAAGAAAAGTGGAATACCCAAGGAACGTGAAGAAAAGAGCCGGTCCAGAAGACAGCAGCGTTAAATTCCTGTAGGACAGAAACGCACTCCTCTTCAAAGTGTGTTTGGTGGTACCACGAGTAGCTGCAGCAAAAGGGAAACTATACCCCAACACCAGGAGGACTTAAGTAAGTTTAGTTTAAGTATAGAATTTAAGGAAATATTTAATAAATGTTGAAAAAGTGTTAAAAAANATATTTGAATTTAAAATTTTGTGTAATAAAAAGTAAAAGTAAAAATTTAATTAGAAATATAGAATCATTAGAAAATTGTGCACCCAAAAGTGTTGGTTAAAATATCTAAAGACACGCTTATTTAATAATTAATGAGATTTTTTTTTTTTTTTTTCTCTCATCAACTAATAATAGTCACAAATATAATATCGGGCTGGTACAGCCAATAATATAATATAATTTGAAGCTGCGATTCACCACCTAACGGGGGACCCTCCAGCTTATAACAATAAAATTCTCTGCGATTCACCACCCAAGGGACCCTCCAGAAGAATTATAAAATAATAAAAAATAAAAAAAAAATAATTATAAAATTTAGAACAGAAATAAAATGTCTAATCCCAATAATCTTGTCCGACCCCCTGTGCTTAACGCACCCACACAACCAAGTGTTTCCAATTCCAACTCCAATTCTTTTAATATGGACCAATTGACTAATTTAGTGACAGGACTAGTAAACAACATTATAAGATAAGAAGATACCCCAGTTTACACAAAGTACTATCCATACCCCCTCGCGATGAGAGACTTCGTGACACAGGAAATAGAAAATTTGTTAAAGGATGGAATTACTAGACCATCCCGTTCACCCTATAACTCACCCGTGTGGGTTGTACCGAAGAAATTGGATGCATCAGGCCAAAGAAAATACAGATTAGTAATAGATTACAGGAAACTGAATACACTAACAATAGCCGACAAATACCCAATCCCAGAAATTAATGAGGTTATCTCACAACTGGGAAATAACAAATACTTTTCCGTTCTTGACCTGAAGAGTGGCTTCCATCAGATTTCTTTAAAGGAATCCGACATTGAGAAGACAGGCTTTTCAATTAATAACGGGAAATACGAGTTTACCAGACTTCCATTCGGTCTAAAGAATGCACCCGCTATATTTCAGCGAGCTTTAGACGACATTTTGAAGGAACATATCGGTAAAACATGTTATGTCTATATAGACGACATAATAGTGTTTGGCAAAGACGAACAGAGCCACCTCCAAAATGTCGAAAAAAATTTTCACACGCTAGAAAAAGCGAATATGAAAGTCCAATTGGACAAGTGTGAATTTTTTCGTAAAGAAGTCGAATTTTTAGGATTCATCATATCCCCGCTAGGTATAAAAACCAATCCCGCCAAAGTAAGTGCAATTCAAAATTTTCCATGTCCAAAAACATTGAAAGACCTTAGATCTTTCCTTGGACTATCAGGCTATTATCGGCGCTTTATCAGGGATTATGCTAAGCTAGCAAAACCTCTGACCTCGCTTTTGAGAGGGGAAGATGGACGAGTGTCCAAAAATGCCTCCAGCAAAAAGCTAGTTGCGTTCGATAGTGACACCCTAACTGCCTTCAATAATATAAAGACAGCGTTAACTTCAGAAGAAGTAATTTTATCTTACCCCAATTTCAAAGAGGAATTTCACCTTACGACAGATGCATCAAACTACGCTCTAGGTGCTGTCCTTGAGCAATCAGGAAAACCCATTACCTTCATATCCCGCTCACTCAATAAGACAGAAGAAAGTTATGCCGCGAACGAAAAAGAAATGTTGGCAATAATTTGGGCCCTTACTTCACTGAGGAACTATTTATACGGATCCGCTAAAGTTGTAATTTTCACAGATCACCAACCGCTCACCTTTGCATTAAGCAATAAAAACCATAATAGGAAAATGAAAAGGTGGAAGTGCATCCTCGAAGAATATAACTACGAGATGAAGTATAAACCCGGAAAAACCAACGTCGTAGCAGACGCACTTTCGAGACCCCCACAAACTGACATTAATACTCTTACAGTTACAGACCATAGCGACGAAAGCTCCTCACACCTCCTTATTCCGGCCACCGAAGCCCCCATAAACGCTTTTAAAAACCAACTCTTCTTAATGATTGGCAACGAAGATAGCTACTCATTCCAGTTACCATTTCCAAGTTTCCACAGGCATACTGTTACAAAACCGAATTATTCTAACCAGGACATCATAGACATATTTAAACGCTACCTCGACCCTGCACTCGTCAACGGACTGTATACCACAGAAAGACTGATGGGAAAAATCCAAGAAATATTCCCACTCCATTTTAGCAACATAAAAATTCGCTACACACAAACTCTCTTTCAGGATATCACATCAGAAACCGAACAAGAACAAATAACCATACAAGAGCATCAGCGAGCTCATAGGAATAGCCGCGAAAACAAAACCCAAATTCTACGAAAATTCTATTTCCCAAGCATGCACGCAAAAATCGAAAAAGTTGTTAAACAGTGCTCAACTTGTCGTGCACATAAATACGATAGGCATCCAACCAAACCACAAATTCAACCGACCCCCATTCCACAGTCCCCAGGTGAAATCGTCCATGTCGACATATATTCCACCGAAAAAAAATTAATTCTTACCGCCATCGACAAATTCTCTAAATATGCCCAGGTGAAAGTAATACCTTCCAGGGCAATAGAACATATCAAAGACCCAATTAGAGAATTAATGAT
>NW_016157254.1:229537-232122 GCF_001687245.7 Rhagoletis zephyria | reverse complement strand
CACATAAAAGCAAACCGTTGAAAATTGTTGAAATCGGACTAAAATTTGAGGCCGCCTTTCATACAACGGTAAATTTCAGATATGCTTGAAATTTCAATATTTCGAAATTTAAGGACGCTAATTTACTTAAAATGTATACACCCCGGCTTATCATGTAGCGGTAGCTTTCGGAATGGTGGAAAACATATATTTAATACTTGCGCCGGGTATTTAATGTTCGGCTCCGCCCGAACTTAGACTTTCTTACTTGTTGACAATAAATTGGCGCGTGCGTGAATATTAGGTTAGCCTGTTACAAATTGCTGTAACTATATGACAACTTTCATACCGCATGCTTTTTCAGAAGCGGTTTTGGAGCTGAAAGCAAAGTAATTTTGGATTTTGAATTTTCTGTTTCATTTTGCTTCTTCATGACGCTGCAGCAAACAAGATATCAAATAAACAACTAAACTTTTGAATAAAGTTGAGGAAATATTTTTGCCGCTTTTCATTGACGGATAGTTTTGTGGTATCTTTGCAGCCGAGTCCATGAGAAAAGCTTCGCTTCGTTCAGTGTGAACACCGGCAGCTTCGTTTTGTTCCACCCTGCTTCGCTCGGCGCCGCTCGGGGAACCCTAAGAGATTAATTTTCGATATTTCCAAGAGCATATCCAGTTAGTCGTGGCCGTTCTAAGGGCCTTGGTCGCAGTCTGACTATCTACAACATTGGCGAGTTTGAGGGAGCAAAATCGATTGTTTCCATTTTGAAGTAAGATACGCTATCTCTTTTGTGGGGAACTTTGAATTTATGGACGAAATCTATGTCAGCGATTCAACAGCAAAAACCGGCAAGATCAATTTTTTTTTTTAATTTCATACAGAGCTCGGGAAAATTCAGGAAATTCAAAGATATTTTCATCGAAATTTTCAATGCAGTCTTTTATCCAGTGAAATGTTTATATAACAAGGTGGAAGTTTCAAGTAGAGCTCGGGCAATTCGGTTAATCGATTAACCGAATTATTCGAATCTGACTGAAGTCGACTACTGTTAATCGGTTAGCAATATTCGAGTAGTCGAAAGCTGTCGACTATTCGGATAACCGTTCACTTTAGATTATTCGGTTAACCGTTCATTTTCGGTTAATCGAATATTTTAAGTTCGAGTTTTTTTTTGCATTTACAGATACATATACATATATGAAAAGTCTTGTTACACTCGTAGTACATATATAAGATTGCATGTGCAAAATTAAGGCAGACTTTTTTTGCAAGAATGTGCGCTAATTATTGAAATGTTATTGCGAAATATTTTAGAGACAATGGCTAAAGCAATACCTACCTCTCATTTTTGTTATGGATTTTTGTTAAATGGTTGTTCAGTGAGGATGTGGAGGAGTTGTAGCACAAAACTGCACCACATATGGAACTTCATTTTCGTCCTCTGTTTTTTCGAAAAAATCCCAAACCCAGCTCCTTTTGCGTCCGCTCATTTTTGTATCTGAATATACATACATATGTGTGCATGTATATATTTAAAAAATTTTTTTTTCATTTGTCAAAGAAATTTCAATGAGAGTTCGGTTACTGAAATTCGATTTGCTACAATGCTCGAGTAGTCGAAGCAAAGCAACTATTCGAATAATCGAAGGCGGGCGACTATTCGAATACCATTAACCGACTAATAAGCCTGCGAAAGGTTACGAATCGAATAATCGGTTAACCGATTAGTCGAATAGTCGGATAATTTTACGAGCCCTAGTTTCAAGTCTTTAAAAATCACCGTCGATTTTTTAGGTTTTTTTGTCGAGGGTGTTGCGCATTTCCTTCAATATAAAAATTGATTTTGTTCATGCGTTATATGTAGGGAAGACAAACATATGCACAAAAAACTTAATTGTATGATCATTAATATGACTCCAAAGTATTAACAATTTGCTTGATATATGCCCCAAATATGTATATATTTTCCAACGAAAATTTTTTCGATTATCGCATAAAAAGTTGTGGTATATACTTATATGTAGATCTCGGAAATCTATGATATTTCAAGACGTCCACAAAAATATTTCGGAAAAGTATTAAGATTTACGTGAGCTGAACCGATTTGAAAATACCTCCAAAAATGTGGTTTTTTATGAATAAAAATAGTTTCTTAAAGATTTTTTTTTAAATTCCCTCAAGTTACAAAACGGTTTAAGCTTAAAACATTTGCATAAAAGTATTAAAAAAAAAATTTTTAATTTCCAAGGGATTCGTAATACTGAGATTTTTGATGCTGTTTTTTTTTAACTTTTTCAAAGACTGGTATAAGAAAAACTTGAATAACTGAACCTAAACTATTACGATTTAGACTTGTGGTATAGTCGGAGAGGTACTTTCTTACCCTTTTTATTTCTTTGCTAACAAACTCTATCAAAGGATGAAAGAGAAAGGTAGGATGAACGAGCGTCATTCCAAGTTGAATTAAGATCGGTTGGTAGTTGAAAAAAAATATTGGGACCCGAATGACTTTTGCTTTACACAGAAATAAAAATTATATTCAACAATTTGTATGAGCTCGAGGCCGTATTAAATGCAAACTTATTGTGGAAAAGCAACAATAATTT